>NW_009213103.1:0-14735 GCF_000690835.1 Fulmarus glacialis | reverse complement strand
CTGTCATACAGAAACAAATTGAAGATTTTTTTTTTTAATCCTGAAATAAATAAATAAATAAACTTTTATGCTAGATTCATTTACATCAAAATACTTATAGAGATTTTTTTTATTTTATAAAGCTTACAAACCTTGAAAATACGATCTTACATTGGAAGTGATGACAGAATGTTGATTATAGTGTTGTGACTGTGACCTTGCAATTACTGATGCCACATACACCAGCTGTGATGAGTATCTATGAACATGAGTTGAGCTCCTGCCAGATTATGAGTAGGACATGGAATTTTGCAGTCCATACCAGTGTGCTACCTACTGAGAATAAAATGTTTTGTATCGTACCTTTTTCTTTTTCTTTTTTTTTTCTTTTTTTTTTTTGTTTGTTTGTTTTATATATGGTTTCCTCTAGTGATGAGTTCAATTGTACCAAATGGTAGAGTATTAAAGTGGCAACCTATAGCTAAAATTTACACATACATGGGCAGAGATATCTACATAGCTGCATATGTGTCTGCATATGTCTTGGCACAGTGTCAAAACTTTAACCGGACTCTATTGCTTTGAAGCTAAGATAAATACTGATTTTGAGAAGAGACAAAATTGAAGTCGTAAGTATTGACCCATATTCAAACTGTTAGATTGTAACTACAGATTAAACTCCTCATGAGTGAATCATGAGTGAAGCTGGTTTTTGCTGTTTCAGAGAAACAAATTTGTATTGTAGAAAAAGAACAAAAAGGCTTGTCTATTTGATGCTATTTATTGAACAACAAGATGTGCATACACTATGATTTACTCATGATAAGGTGAAATAATGAGTCATTTTGCATAGTTGAACTCAATGATTGTATTTATCCTAGCAGAACTGTACCGTCTTCTGAGGAGTTGAAAGCTGAATTTGTACCATTAGGACATCTGTTTCTTGTAATGATATGAGTTCTTTAATATTTTGGGTTTTTAGACATACAAAATTGTTCTGCACACCAGGCAACTTTGGAAGTAAGGAGAACAGTCTGGGTTTTATAGTTTATCTGTTTATTTGAGCTATTGTTTGTTTGTCTGCTTATGACAATTATTATTCTTGGAATGAATGAACACTGAATACATTATATTCTAACCCTTAGAGCTTTATACATCCTGAGTTTTACCTGTAAAGTTGCAAACAAACCAAATTTAAATATTGGACCATTAAAAGTAATCCAGCTTGACTGTTTAAATTATTTGTTCATGCTCTCATCATTGTGTTAACTTGTAAAATATTACCATATAAAATCAAACAGACAATTAAAGTTTACAAATGTGGGGAAAATATATTACCAACATGACACTGTAATTTAGTGACAGATATTGTATGCTAACATTGTAATGGCCCACAGCCAGTGAACTTTTCTGTGCAGATGGTCCCTGCACCTGCAAGCTATTGGAAGGTACCGTTTTTTGAAATCTATGTTTAGAACTCATGAGAAAGCCTTTTTTGAATGTTAATGCAATGCCCAGAAATTCTGGCTTGTAGCAATTATTTCTACTATGATGAGACTAAGTTTTGTTTATTCCTCTATAAAAAATTATCACGGTGGAAACCTGCATTGCTAAAAGAATAAAGCCTTAACAGGCTATAATATGTAAGGATAATTAAGGAATTGGTTGAATTAAAAAATAATATTTCAAATATTCCAGTGTTTTGCATATTGCACCATCACTGACACCTGTTCATATTAGGTTCAACATGGATGTTACGTGCCATGCTATCGCTTTGTACCAGCTATTTGAATTCATTTGGCACAAATATAAGTTATTACATAATAGCATTTAAAGTGAGGAAAAGAATGTCTTTAATGTATTTCAGAAAAAATGTATTGCCACATTGTAGCGTCATTTCTGTGTCAGCAATGTTATTAAAAAAAATACAACTATAGTTTACAAAGAGTTTACAAAGTTATCGCATATATGAACACCCATTTCAAAATCTATGGAGAGTGCATGCATATATATTCTACACTTAGCTATGCTGTATATCTCTAATGAGAATGATGTAACTGTTTCACATATGATGTTTGTATAATACCATTAATAAAAATATTTAGTAAAATTAGTAACTGATCCTACTTCTAACAGCCACATTTGATTGTGCTTTTTATAGCCATTTTTCTCTTTTTACGGATTTTTGCCCACTTTTTTTAAGAATGGGAATTAGTAAATTGCTTATGATAAAAAATGATTTATTTGATAGCAGTTACTGAAGAGTCGATTTTAACCTTGCATTCAAAATTTAAACTTTTATATGTGAAAAATTACTACAAATGTAACTATTCAAATATGGTTTTTTTTTCTTTTTCAAGTAGTGACACATACTTTTAAAGATGTTTTCCTTCAGAGAATGATGATCTTACACAGCTGAAACTTATTAAAAGCATGTTATCAATTTTCTGCACTTTTAAAATGATTGTAAGTTCTTTCTAGAGTACTTTGAAAATGTATTAAATGAGTTCAATGTTAACTATCATTCTCATTTTGAATGTTAATATGTTTTATTCATATATCTTAAAGTTGTTGGAAATGAGGGGTCTTAAGTGGGTAATCAGCAAGTTTTCTAGTAATATTATGATTTTCCCTAAGCAAAGAATGTAAGTGCAGTTTTGTTTAAATGATTAGCAAGATTATATGCCTCCATTCTGGTCTGAGAATGGCATTTGTCATCCAAAGATCAACAGGAAAACCTAACAGAACCCAAAATGGGGAGAAAAAAAATACAACCACTGAAAATCATCAGTCTCGGATCCAAAACACAATTGGCTGAGCTTTCTTTGCTGGATCAAAAATCATGGAAGAAAAAAACTAAAGCAGTGAGGGCTCTGAAGGATTTGAGAAGGTCTTGCTACTCACAGTCAAACCAAGTACTTTTGGAACTGACACCTGTGCTTGTAAGAGAGATTCCTGAAAGGGCATAAACACATAGATAACACTTAGGTGTTATCTGCAGCGAAACTGATGAGGTATTATCTCTGAAAGGTTTGCAAGCTATTATTATAGACCATCTCACTGAGACAAATCTTATAAGATGTATTCCAAAGGTCTGAAAATCTTGGTGAAAATCAGAAACTCTGCTGCTCATACTCCACACTATTTGTACATTGCAGGCAAATAGTCATGAAGAGATCGTTCAGATCAATGACAAAAAGCACACAAGTAGATAGATTTCAGCTTTGGAAGCATACGGACAAACGTATTTATGATCAGTTGACACAGAAAGCAATCACATGCATGCTGACCAGAGGGAAAGCTGTAACCTCTACACGTACCCAGAGGACAGCACTCATGGATCCAGGCTGTTATAGGCATTAGTGTCTGGAACGCAAGGTTTAAAATGGCAGGAAAATTATGTTAAATCACGGCAGATTAACCTGCCTAAAGACCAATTAGAGGATAACCTGATAACTGTTCAACAGTTATATACAAGTGCACTGGCACAAAGGTAAAAAATGTGAAGGTCACACCGGAAGATTTAGGACGATGTATGTTGACCCTCAGAGTTCAGTACATAGCCAATTTCTTAAAGGATACATTAATTTTTTTGTTTATCTTCAGCTCAGAATTACACATCTTTTCTGTAGTTTGATTACTATTTCTTACCTTTTTGGAGGTTAACACAAGTATACTAATCTATTCTGCAAGCAGAGTTTGTTATGATTAAAAGCAAGTGCTTATATGATGCAAAGTGCTGAACAAACCACGTTGGGATATGAAAAGAACTTGTAAGTTTGTGTTATTTTTCATTTCTTCTCTTCTTTAGTTTGTGTTGCTTGTTTCTGGTGCAACAGAGGAGGACTTAAGTCCTGTTATGTGCCTAAATCCAAACTCTACATTCTCAGACTTCATGCAGTTACTGTTTTTAACCCTTTAGACACCTGTGTCCATATCCATGTATAATCTGAAATATCGACAGTGTAGATATTTTCTTCTGAGTTGCAAGAAAATGGCAGTAGAACAGTCCTTTTGAATGCTTGTAATGTGGCTCCCTCTTCTTATTTTTTCAGTTAAAATCAAATGGTAATTGATTTAATTACTACTCCATTTGGATCAGTTACTGTTCACTGCAGTCAGCAGTAATACGTCTATGTTCTCCGGTGGGAGCAGAATAACATTGCTCCTATCATCAGTCTTCAAAACTAAAGTTTTCGGCTAGAGTTTGGACCAATGACTGCAGCTGAACTTTCTGTGTGCAATAATATATGGAGTGATGTTGAAAGCATGAACAACGTGAACATAAAAGTCTCATTCAAGAAACAGGTTTGAAAACTCATCTATGTATTTTAAAATCTAACCATAAAAAATACATTTAGATAAAATTATTTTTTAATAATGAAGTTGCAAACTGGTTGGGCCATTTAAGTTTATCTTTGTAATTGACTGAGGTACAGCCACAATTTAATTGCATTTTTCATGCATTTTAATTTTTCCATTTATTTCAGTCTCCTTGTCAGTAGCCTTCAACAAAGACAGTGAAAAGACATCTTATTTCTGACCTCATAGCTCCATAATTTATGTTGTGACTCCCTGAATTGTAAAAATAGAGGCATTTTGTTTAAAAAAAAGGAAAATGAACTTGAACTTACTGATTTGTAGTTAACAAAAATATGGAAGTATTTTCAGGGATTTATATTATGAAGAATGAAATATCAGGGGAAATATTCTTAACTTTTTTTCTTTTTTTTACTATTTGTGATCACATTGACATGAATCTAACAGATAACTGGGAGTATCATCTGAAGACTTTTTGTAAAAAACTTTACTGTATTGTCTGGTACTTAAAAAAAATAATTAGACAATCTTAATCTTTTTTATAGTCCTCTTTATTATGCATTTATGACTATGTGCAAGTCTTCCACTTTACATCTGTGCTACTCTATACATGAATTGATACAATGCTAGAATGTATACAGCGGAAAAAATGTGGCACGAAACCACAGCACTGAAGGTCTGTTTATTCTCCCACTAAAATCAATAGAAAAGACATTTGCTTAAAAGGAATATATAAGTTCTAATTCATCTTTATGAACTCATAAAAAATAATACTCCTAAATGAAACATTTTCTTGACAGTGTAAGATTCATATTTTAATGTTCTCCTGAGAACTTTAATTATGATTTTGAAGATTAAATAGGAATTAGTTCAAATTACAGTATCATTACACTGCCCTTGAACTTTTCCAGTTGTGACTACGATATTTTGAATTATTTATAAACACATTTTTTTCTCTTTTTATGAAGTAATCAGAGAACTTCTCACTTTCCTCAAAATAGAAACACAATACAGATTTTACCACTGAAAAAAATCTGGCAAAGAAAAGGGAGAGAGCTAAAATTATATTTGCAAACATGTTGTTTTCTTCCCTCCTACCCCATAAATACTTTGTAAGAAATAACACCATAGTACAAGTTTTGTCTATATCCTTTATGCCTCTCTTTTCTCTGTAGTCCTGGCAAAGAAGGGAGCAGAGTGAGATGTCAAGTAAAAGATATTGCAGAAGCTTCCAGTCACAAAATAATTTCTGTATGGTTGTATGCACTTTGTACTAACTGCTAGAACTGGCTAGGAATTTCCTGCAAGTATGATTTTGTCATATAGAATATTCTTTCGGTGTGGTACAAATTCCATAGAAAATTTCAATTAAAACCACCTTTTTCAAATAAAATCAGTGATGGGAATAAGAAAGTAATACTGACAAAGCAAACAGTAAGGAGATGAGATTGAGTGACAGGGAAGTATATGAGAGAGAACAGAAAGGCTGAATGGCCCAGCTTTTCATTACTTAACCTGGCTGCCTGTCTACCTAAGCTTGAAAATTGGTTCATTTTGAAACTCTGAATGTCCAGCTTTCAGAAGTCTGTTGCTCAAAGGCACTAATCAAAATTTGATAAGTGTCTTCATAAAGCAAGACAGCATTCCAAAGAAATCCCTAGCTGGAATTTTTGAGAAATTGTTATTTTTAATATGGTGAGGGAAAGACTTTTTTTCCCCCCAGAAAGCTTGACATATTTCGTTGAAAAGAAATTCTGTTCCCCAGTTATCCTCTGCACAGATATGTCTATGTAGTCTGTGTAACATATGCAGTGCTATGCAGCCATCTGAAGCAATTAAGGCAAGCTAGCTCAGGCACCAAAAGCTATACCGCTTATCTTACTTGGTGTGCCACCTAACTACTGCAGATTATTTTTCAAGATATGTTTGCTTTTAGAGGCCTACATTACTTCATGGGGGAGTAAGTCTTTAGAGATAGCCCGTGTAAGTCTATACAACATTGGTTTGTTCAGCTTGTTTAAGTTTGAATTTTTTAGGACAAGCAAGAAGTTCAGAAAGCTACCTTTGATTTGTAAATTCAAGGTTTAGAGGTCTTGATGTTGATAATTGCTACTAGCCCACATTTTGTTATTTACTGCTTATACTATGCTTGTGGGCTTATTGAACCCTCCCAAAATGCAACTGAATATTCAGACCCTAGCTTAAGATGTTAATAATTTGTGTACATATAGCTGTGTCTATGCTACAAGGTAGTGTAAAGATACCAGAGTTAGTTGTAAACAAAGCTATCGTGTATTGGGAACAATCTAGTTTGGCATTACACTGAAAAGCATGGCAAAGACATGTAGATGAGGCGCTTAGGGCCATGGTTTAGTGGGCATGGTGGTGTTGGGTTAACGGTTGGACTTGATGATCTTAGAGGTCTTTTCCAACCTTAATGGTTCTATGATTCTATGATTCTATGAAATTAGTGAACATCAAGGTTGCTGCTGCTGCAGGTAAATTGCTCCTGATACCTAAACTACCTTATTTATGGCTATCCTGTATATCTCCGTACATTTCTGCCTCTGTAGAGCAGATATACTTGCAGATCAACTGAAAAAGTTCCAAAGGATCTGAAGATGATGTTAGCAAGGAGTGCAAAGTCAGCGGTTTGTTTTTTTTTTTTCATTCCAAGCTTTAGGATAAGCAACTTCTGAATGTTTGTAAGCTATTCCCCTCCTCCTCCCCCCCCCCCCCTTTTTTTTTTTAATCTCCATTTAAAAAATTGAAAATACTTCTGTTACCTTCTGTTAGGTTTTTGTATGCCATTGCTTTAATCACTAGTTTCTATTTCCTGGCTTGTCAGTATAATGCTAATGCAATTAAAGATATTCATCCTTGCAAAATATATGTTGTAATATTAATGTGTCTAATTGTAAACAACACTGGGAAGTGTCTTACATCAGAAAAGCAGAAAGGATTATAAAAAAGGTGCAAAAGAGAAGAGAGGAAAAAATATAAACACCAGGACATTTTCTGCTTTTGTACTTTGGAAGAAAAAGATATAGCCTGATACAGAGGTTTCACTGTGAAGTCGAACAAACTCAGATCAGAAATCTATGATTTTTTTTTTTTTTTCCCACCTAACAATTCACCTAACATCATCATTAGTAGTCTTAAAATAAATGTTCAATATATTTCCAAAATAATGTATCATAACTGAAGTTGAAGTAATTTTCCATTGGTTTTCCTGCCTGAAAGCCTAAAATGCAGATAAAATTTTAAATTATAACTTTCAAAATAATTTAATTAAATGAAGAGCTGATTTGAAGCTGATTACCAGCTAGCTGAATATATATGTATATTTGCAGCATCAATGGTGAATTCAGTAAGCAGAACTTTTTTCCATTGAAATCAGAGGTTTGAAGCAAGACCTCAATCTATATAATTTTCCAACATGTGCTTGAAAATAGAAAATATATAGAGACTAAAATTTTCCACATTTTAAAATTGTAATGAACTTTTCAGTCAGATTTAGTTACGAATTGGTTCCACCTCAAAGTGAAAGGGACTATAAATCTCTGTAAATATATGTTCATAATGTGGCACCTCTGAAGCACACAAGTGGAACTAGCATAGATGCCTACTATGGCAGCAAAAGAGTACAAATATGGAGTTCCTCTCTCTGAGATCTTTAAATTTCATAGAATCATAGAACCATAGAGTTTGAGTTGGAAGGTTTAAAGGTCATGCAGTCCAACCCCCCTGCAATGAGCATCTTCAACTAGATCAGGTTGCTCAGAGCCCTGCCCAACCCGACCTTGAATGTTTCCAGGGATGGGGCATCTACCACCTCTATGATGTGCAACCTGTTCCAGTGTTTCACCACCCTTATCATCAAAAATGTCTTCCTTATATCTTGTCTGAATCTACCCTCTTTTAGTTTAAAACCATTCCCCCTTGTCCTGTCACAACAGGCCCTACTAAAAAGCCTGTCCCCATCTTTCTTATAAGCCCCTTTTAAGTACTGAAAGGCTGCAATAAGTTGTCCCAAGTACCTGATTCTCCCAGTAGCTGATGAGTTTTAAAAGCTCAGGATTAAAGATTCACTATAGCTGTATAAGCACCAAGGCAGACTTCTGAACAGCTATCACATCAAAACAAAATAGAAATGTCCTCAAATGTCCTCTGCTATTGTCAGGGGGTCTGCCTTCCCTTCTAGAGCCATTCATTCAGCTGCCTACAGAAAGAATTTAGCACAATTATTCTTCTAATATATATATAAATCGTAGAGACAAAATTGGTCTTTGGGGCCCCTGTAACTGAAAAGTATTTCCAAGATAGGACAATCCATTATGTGGAAAGATTATATGTTACAAATCTGCTTTTTTTTTTTTTTTTTTTTTTGATGATGCCTTGATATCAAGGATGTGCTTATTTTCTAATTATGACCCAGATATTGATAAAGGTAATACCAACATTGCCAAAACCTGGCATCTCACAGAAGAAATGAACTGTTGGACTCAAACAGTACAAATTTATTCGTATCTTTACTCTCCATGTCATCTTTTGCATCAACATATTAGTATATTATAAACAGGACATTAAAAAAAAAGGATGTATTACTTACTTAAAAAATTATATAAGTAAAAAAGAAATAATATTGTGGGGACTGATTTTATTTTCTTTTGTAATACGTTTGCTGAAAGGGGAAGAAAACAGAGAAGTAAAAAAGAAAAAGGCCTCTGCCTGATGTTGCAGAGTATCAACATTTATTTTAAAAGACAGATTCTAAAGTAATTTTGAGATTTCACTTGTCTTTCTAGTTATAAACCATCTACATATCTAAGTTCCCACGTGTTACCATAGGAGAATAACTTCTATTAAGGACATTCACACAGAATAGTACAGAGAAAAGCTAGAGAAAGGGATAAAACATAAAATGGGAAGAGTATTTCAGTAGAAGCTAGACTTTCTCCATTTATCTATTTCATGGGAGATTTTCAGGGTTAATTTTTGCAGTGTTACTCATCATCAACTTATATTACTGTACATTTAAAATTACTTTTTATTAATAGTTGCTTGATTAAACATATAGTAGGCACACAAGCTAGTGTGAAAATAGCTGAGCACTCTTTTCTAAGGACCAAAACATCGTGAAACAAAATAAATGCTCCACAATGGCCTCAGAAAACACATTTAAGATAACAGCTGGAGTTTAATTCCAAATCAATATGTTTGTTTAAAATGTACATGTAAGTTTAAACAATCAGTATGTTTAAAATGTACATGAAACCATATTTTATTTCATGGTTTCTTATGGATTGTGCATATACAATGATGGCTAGAGTAGAAACATGTTTACATCAGGGAAGAAGACAGCCTGCTTTGCAAGAACAGTATTGTAGTGTTTGCTATTTTCATTTGCTATTTTCTCAAATGCTCAAATCAGCTGATATAGATGTTTTCAGTTGTTTTTTGGAATTGTTTCATTTCTAAACTATGCAAAGATGTGAAGAAACAGAAGGTTTCAATTTCAGTTTGGATTCTAGGCCAAAAATCTCCAACTCTGAATCCAACCTCAACTAGTTTATTCAGGGTTTGGAGAAAGAAGAGAAGGCCTTGGATATGATGATGCAATCATCCTATTGTAAGAGCAAAGTATGATAAGTGAGGAAGGCAGAGAAGATTGGCACTTTGATGCAAACCTACAAACAGGCAAAAAAAAAATCAAAACCTAAACATTTACATTAAAATATACAATTTTTCATACACGTCACTATATGTACCAGTATAATATATGTATTTCATATTAGAAACATTGGTGGAGCCAGTGTTGACCTGTAATTTCAACTCCTAGTTTCAAGGAACAAACCTGCCCTTCTTAGAGAGCTCAGGTTTGCCTCTTTCTCCACTTTTCTGCTCAAGGATCCAAACAGCCAAGGAGAAGTGTATTGCTCATCCCACTAGAAGGCATCTAGTGGGTTCCTTCATCTATATGAGCTTCCCTTAAATCTAACAACCCCACACTAAAATCAGACTTGGCTTATATCTACACGTCATAGGTGAGATTCTGCTCAATTAAATATGAGTCTTTAATGTCTGTAACGACATAATTGACTAAATTCCCATTACGTTTGGCTTAGTTGTCCTAAAAAGCAACTGGATAGGCATGTAGTGTTAGATAATATCTTTTATCCAGCCTGGACTCCATGTTCTTTAGATTCTGTGTAATATCTTTAATATCAGTAGACACTGCAAAGGAGCGAACTGAACTAGACACCTGCACGTGATCAGTGGAACCCTGATAAGTGAATTCCTCATCTCCATTGACTATATTGGTTAAATCTTCATTGACTGTGATGGGAGCTTAAACATTTAGCTCACATGTATATACTTATACTGTAGAAACCAGCATTAAGGAAAAGTGGACCCTACTCCATATACGGATTGGAGGTAATAAAAGCACGAAGTTAAACATGAAGTCTCAGGTGCTTTAAAAGTCTTTCCTAATCTCATTCAGATACCCGAGGATACCACGCCTCACCTCCAGCTGGCAGTCCAGTCAGGGATCTATCCTAGCTGCTCTGTACTACCAGCCAGCCACACACAGATGTCTTGGATACCTTAAAGCATCTCAGATGTTATGCTTAGTCAACTGAATTGAGTTTCAAGAATCAAAAATAATTTTGGCAAAAGTGGTGGGTTTGATAGTACATTAATTAGGAAGTTATATCTTTGTGTTAGAAACAGATTGAGAACAGGGGAAAGTTAGGAATGTGCCTATTAAGGCAGTTATCCAAGATGTTCCTGTGAAAGGGGAGCAGAAAATAGCCTAGCAATACCATGATATAGTCCATTACCTAAGAACTAGCAAGTAAGCTTGAAATTTTTTATGGAGTAGGTGAAAAAGATGGATCTTTTTCTCCTGATTAGGGAAGGCGATGTTCATTCGGAACATCTATTATTCTTTCTAAACATCTTTAAGCACAGGAACAGAAACAGTTTTGTCTAATAAATTTCCAGATAATGCTGGTCCTAAAATACTGTGTGCAATGAAACAAGCTAGCTGAGATGTTGGTTCAGATGTTGTCTAAACAACGGTCATTAATTATAATTTTAATAAAGTCTTAATTTATCATTTGTAACTCTGATCCATTATTATACATTTTTTTTTAAAGAAAACTTTTTTATCCAAAAATTGTAATTAATGAACCCAAGTTAGCAGTATAATCATCATTCTTTTGAGTACAAGAAAACCATCACAGGAATGCAAACTCAACTCTGCATAGTCTGATACTCCAGCATCTTACAGAATTTGCAGGAGTTGAAGGGAAAACCATGTTTCTTTTAGACATATTCAAAACTTAATTGGATGACACCGCAGGCAACTTGATCTACACTGGCCCTGTTTGAAGCAAGAATCTGAATGAGGTGACCTGCAGATACATGGTTCTATGCTGATTAATCAGAACTGGGTGACAAGTTGCTATGTTGTAGATACATATGTCTTGGCAAGCATTATCCTCAGCCTCTTTTAAAAGTATGAAGTTTGAAATGAGAGATCTTGGCTTGGAGATGGGTCCTGTTCTCTCATTACATCCTCACAGAATAAACAATGTGTGGTTGATACTTGTCTTTTAGCTATTTTGTCTTCCTAAGTTTACAACACAATCGTGGTAATCTCCAGTAGATATTGAGTTAGGGATCTTCAGAGCTAAAATGGGAGTTTCTGCAGCACTAGCTCTTGAATGAGATCTGTTGCAAGTTCAGTTTTATCTGTGGCCTGTCAGGACAGCAGTACACAATCAATGCTGAATTAAGTAAATTGAGTAATTAACATTAACAAAGAGTTACCATAGACAGAAGCAAGGATATCCTCAAATGGAATATGTATCTAGATACTGATGTTAATCATTATAAGGTTTGATTATCTTTTGCTATAATCAGTTCTACTTCATAACTGCAGCACACACTGCTTATTTGAGAGCATTGAATTACTGTCCATATATATTTATAAGAGTATCTGAACTTTGTCAATATCTCCATACTCTTTTGCACTTAGTTCAGCAGACTCCCTCCCTCCACGAACAAAAACAGTAGAATCATAGAATCATAGAATAGTTTGGGTTGGAAGGGACCTTTAAAGGTCATCTAGTCCAACCCCCCTGCTATGGGCAGGGACATCTTCAACTGGATCAGCTTGTATCTAGGTACATATTCTGTAACAGTAGTCTTGTACGTGACGGGTTAAAAGAGCAGAGGCATTTCAATATTCATGTCTTAAAAAAAAAGATGGTAAGACCCTCAGGATATTAATACAGAAATATATGAAAAGTTAATTTCCAGAAGTGCAGGGCAATAAAAACAAGGTCTGTCCAAACTCTCTTTATTAATAATTTAAAAAGTATGTATATGTGAAATGCTTTTTAAGTAATGAGTGTTAGTCATAAATATTTAACAATCGCACTTATGAAATATGCCCTAAATTATGTCCAAATGTTAACAAGAATGCCTTATATTTGACAGAACAATGAAGCCCATAAATATTTCAGAAGTGTGTGTCTGACAGGTGGAAGCTGAGAAGACATGTCCTGCTCTTTGTTTTAATCTGACACTGCAACCTTCAGGTCTGTGCTTTCTGAGCTTAATAGGAACAAAGAGCTTTCTATCCAAAGCCAATATCCGAGCCGATAGAAGATTCCCTTTGGACTTTGTTATCATGCAAGTACAAGTTGCCTCATCAAAATCATGGGGCAAGAAATTCAAAGCACATAAGCAGTGGCTCAATCCATCCTCGTACTGAGTGTTTTCTGCATGTTGTTTATCAGGAATAAAGTTCATAGGAAGTTCACAGGATGTTGACTTCCTATTCCCTTCAAGAGGGAATTAATTGATTGTCCTCAGGAGGTGCTTAGCATCTGTTGCAACAATGTCTTGAAGAATTACTTGCCAAGAATAAATAAAAATAAACATTCTAATACACTAGAAGATAACTGATATCATTATAATTGTAATTAGAACAACTAGTGATGGAGGAAAAAATAGTTGGATGAAAAAATAGGCAATCACAGATATATTCTGCACTTAACCCTTAATGTTGCAATTTGAAAAACTGAATGTCTTAGAATTGTAATCCAGGTTTTGTCCTTTTTTATGTTATTTTAAGTAAAGGCAGGATAAGTAGGAGAAAGGAATATGACCTATTTAGAGTGGAGAAGAACAGAGAGAAGTGAAGACTCCAGGTGAAGAATCCTGTTATGACTTTGGGTAAGATCTTTTCTTACACTCCCTCCTGAAAGTTTTCTCTCTGAAAAATGGAGAAAATTCTCCTGGAACATCTCACTCAGAACCATGAGACTTATGTGTCCACTGTTGTGTGACTGAGATGACACTATAAATGGACAAGGTTTTCAGTAATGTTAGAGAAATAATTTAGAGGAATAAATAATAAAGGTCAAAGTAAGAGTGCTTTATTTATCTTAGGAGAGACATTCAGAGTTTTCACATGTTTTTGAATGCTTCAGTTCAGGGAGAAGATGTCATCTTTACAGTAGTCAATGATCCCTTCTGTCACTATGACAATAAAGCCAGAATTTCACCCAAGGAGTACAGAACAGCTAGAATATTCAGTGTATTCTGCCAAAAGGTTATTTTCAAAGACTTCAACTTCCTTTTCTTTCTCTCTCTGTAATGGTTTTCACAGAGCTTACAGTTGTTAGGTGTAAAAGCTCTCTAAAATATGCTTCTTTCCCCTATGAAAATATCATCCTTAATTGCTTTATGAAAGGCCTGTAGGTCTTCCACCTCTACTCACCTGGGCTTCGCACTACCAGAAAATAGTTCTTTGATCTGTACAGTTCCCTCACTGCATTACAATGAGTTTGTAAAAGCATTTCTTCTTCCCACCCCCACCCCCCCGCCCCGCCCACCACTGGTTTCCATCTGAACTGCGAGTTGTATTAGCTTTTCCTTTATAACCTCCTTTTCACTAGTACTGTACACATCTTAGCCAAATGGAACTCCTGCAGCTCATAGATGACAGTAACACTGAGAAGACTTCCAAATCCAGACTCCCAAGTACTTCTTGCTGTCATCAGAGTGGGTCCAGCCAGCATCCTTTACTGAAAGAAGTCAGGTTCATGCCCTCATTTACGGCTGAAGAAATAGTGACAAAGCAGTACAGAGTGGACATACTTAAATTATTGTGGAAATATTTTAATGAGGATGAGAAGATATCAATATACACAGTTAATTTTTGTTAGATCTTTTTTGTATGACCAGAGGTGTCTTATGGTAATAGAAGTTAAGGATGTGCAATATATGCTGAACCTGGACAATTGCTTATGCTTTTAAAACAAACATGGTTTTTCAGCATACATAGTGGTTCAATTACTGTCGTGAATGAGTGCTTTAGAGGCCACCTAAAGAATCACCATCAAAGGAATTAGCAG
>NW_009213102.1:0-5334 GCF_000690835.1 Fulmarus glacialis | reverse complement strand
TAGTCTGCAGTTATACCATATAAAGATTCCGGGCCCCCCCGCCCAGTCCCTTTTAAATTAAATAACACTACAGAAGTTACTAAATACAACATCATTACCATTTTATTTAACCATTTCTGTAACAAAATGCAAGTATCAGTGATCCCGTTCCCAGGCAGGTATCACAAATCCTTATCTATAGCATTATTAAACGCACATACCAGCCTTCCACAACCTCATAGGCCCCAAAGTATCAATTAAGATGCTCATGATTTATGTCAGAGTGGTTGTCTTTCTAAACCTCAGGTTGTAACATTTAAACACAGCTTCCATCCACATTTTGCTCTTTTAACTCACTCCGCCCATTTGAACAGACGTGTATAAGCATACACCTACAGCTGCGCAGAGAAGTTTTTCAAGTATAAAATGACATTTTAGAAATTAAACCACAGAACTTCCAACAAACATGCAATTTCCTGTCTGAACTGCAACCTTCCTTTATCAAGTGCACGGGGTAAATCCCCTCCTGTTACAAGTAAGGTCTAATGCTTTAATCCACAGGCAACATTTTTGTTAAGCACAAACGGCAATGCTGTGCAAGAACAGTCATGGCTGCAGAAGTTTGTAACCCAAGGACATAACTCTCTAAATGCTTGTTTCACTGCAACTGTCTGTAAAAGGCATCACAATCCAGAGCAGCAGATGTTTGTGTATTTGGCTGTTAAAGATTTCACAATCAAATTAATTACTGTTTTAAAGATAACCCCAGAGCAGAATGTAAAAATAATGCTTTTTTTTTTTATTATTTACAGACTATAGGTGAGTTATGATTGAGGTCAAGGAAATCAGGAATTCCTTAGCTTTACCATAATGAAAGCAAATAGAAACACTTTCTTACTGCCCATTTAAAGAAAAATAAGCTGATACTGCTTTACATACACCCTGGAAAAATATCACTAATCCTAGCTCAAGGTAAAAATTCTAATAGCTTTGGTAATCATTTTCTGTGCTTCTGCTATCTTCATTCAAAATGCTTTCACATTTCATATTAATGCAAATTTTTTTAAAAGCACTACAATCACTCTAGAGCAATCCCTGTGCGACTTAAGAATTTGTGTTTCCTACAGAATTGCTGGAATGCAGCATTAGCTGACATCTTGCTTCCTATTCCTTTGGATGAGTATTTTCATACTAAAAAGCTGTGCCAATCTTGCAACTTATTCCACAAGGATACAATAGCCATAATTGCATTGACAAATATAGTGATAGCACAGACGAAAGTTCTAAATTAGGAATGTGTTGAGATTTGCACTTAA
Source organism: Fulmarus glacialis (assembly GCF_000690835.1). Classification (NCBI taxonomy): domain Eukaryota; kingdom Metazoa; phylum Chordata; class Aves; order Procellariiformes; family Procellariidae; genus Fulmarus; species Fulmarus glacialis. The sequence continues at coordinate 4,039 of NW_009213102.1, read as the reverse complement.
AGGCATAGCTAAAATCCTTCTGTTTCACACTTTGATGATTATGCTTACATTTATTATCCAAACTTGATATAGTGATTCTTCAAAAGACATGACAGTTTTGGATATATCTGTAACTCTGAACAGATCATATTTAAAATATTTTTTATTCTTCCCCACATTTCTTTATATTCACAATGAAAAACAGGTAACTACATGAAAATTGAAACATTTGCAGAAACACTGAAGCACTGAGGAAATCTTAGGTACACATCTTAAGTATACCTACTTCATCCTCTGGCTTAGGAACACCTGGGCTGAATTAATTTCAATTTAAGAATTCAAACAAAAAAAGAGCAAAAACTTGTACAAACTGAAGAGCATGCAAGGAGTCAATGTTTCAATCCACGGCATAAGATTATACTTGTGTAATCATTAGATAATTAGATGTCCCATTTATTTTATTGCCAAGAGCAATTTCTCCTTTCCGTTAACTATTTATGCCATTTTCCCACAGAACATCAGCTCAATTACCATCAGCACCGTGCCTGACAACCTGAGAAAAGAAAGCACCATCCTGTTTTAATCTGCCCCCGGGGAGGTAACAGTTACTACTTTGCAACGCTGCAAAGGTTACTTCCAAAAAACCTCACAATATAAAAGCTTTCCTATGTCAACAGTAGGTAGCACTTAAGAGTATTACTTGCTTTTATGGCCTCTCTTGATGTATTTGGCCTCCATAGCTACATTTAACATTTATACCTGCACCTGAAGCATTTACACCAAGAATGAAATAGAAGACTAAGTATTTCTCTATGAAAACAGTATGCTGCAAACAACTTCAGAAAGCTGTAAAGGTTATGCATCAGTCCTGCAAGGCATTGCAAGCTGTAAATGCCTCTTCAAGTCAGTGACAGCATATGCCACTCAACAGCTGTCAGAATTAGGCAATAAATCTTAGTTACAGCTGGTGAACACGTATTCCGTGAAATTAGTACTCCCCAAGCTTTATACACAGTGTTCCCGTAGAGGTCAGTGGGACACCACATAGAGCTCAATGAGATAATGTCATTTATAACGGGGACTTGCAGCCAATGCAGTCCAGCCGCAAAACAACGCTGATTTGGTGACTGTTTCCAACTGTTTAAAATCAAGCACACTAGGAATTTTATCCTTGCATGCTAGTAAGATCACATGTTTATTGCACAGCTGAATTTCTAAGTTTAAGACCTCGGGGGGGGGGAATCTAAGGAGCTAGAAAAGAATATTTAAGAATATGGTCTGGAATTAGGATAAAGGACCAGAAATAGAGGTAGTATCAAACTAATGCAAAATAAAGGCCTGTTCTGTCATATCTGCATGTTCTCATTTTTAGATCAATGACTTAAAAGTTACAAGTGTATTTACTATACAATGCCTTACAAAAATCTATTTTTATATTATCAAGCAAGAAGTCTACAAATAGTCAATTACATATTTCTGAATGTTTCTTCTGGCAAATAGTTTCTGTTTCTGCAGCAACATGTTTTGGAATTCATGCTGTTCTTTAAGTCCAAGATCAGGCCTTTAAAGTGTGTTTCTTCTTCCTTTTTTTATTTGTAGGCATAACACCACTCACCTACTTCAAAGTGCTGATGCAAAATCCCCAGATGATTGCAGAAAAAAATGTTAATCAATTAATTAATCAATACCAGAAGCTTACAAGGATCCTTGCTACATTCCAGTTTGGACAAGTGCTTAATTGAGTGTATGTGTGGTATTTCCCATAGGTAAAATAATTTCTCTCTAACTTCATAATTAAAGGAAGTCATATCAGGTTATCCTACCGTGGTCTTTGCAGAACTGGAGAAATATAGAGTTGCTAATATTTTTACAGATAGTAACATAAGAATAAAACAGAGTGATATGCTGTGTGGTATATATTGAGTGGAAGGGACAGATGAGTTTCTTACTTATTTCACTCTAATCTAGACACAAGAAATCTCTTGCCTTGTATCACTCAAAATGGCTTAACATTTGGTTTCTGGAGAAACAGGTTGCTTATAAAAGCTGACTGACAACTGCTTATACATACATTTCTTCTCAGAAGACTCACTCAGCTGCTTGTTTGGGTTGAGAGCACGTGATACTTATTACTTCCTATTTCTCATCCAAATCCAGCAGCTAGTACCTCATGACTCACAAGCATGCCAATTAATTCTTGCAGTTCCTCATAGCCTTTTCCCATTAAGATAGTTACACAAAAATTGCACATCAGTTTGTATTTTCTACTACTTACAGTTAGTTAAGGCTGTACCATGGAGTCTGAGGTCTTTTCCCTGCCTTCAAATAGTTCACTCTGGACTGTTATGGAAAACACTGTCTGATCAAAAACTCAGTTACTGTTCACCAACAATGATGTTCAGGAACAGCTGAACAAACTTCTACCATGTTATGGCCTTGAGCAAACACTCTGGAGTATCTGGATTCACATTAGGAAAAAAGCCAAAAATTGAGTATGTCATTCAGGAAGGACCACATTCCTGTGCAACAGAGAGGACCAAATATCATTTATAGATGAAGTTATACGTTGGCTTACATAAAGGGAATTTAAGAAGTTAAGCTAAACTACAGATGTCTGCACTTTACCCATTTTGTCCCAAAGATGACATGAGCAGTTGCCCTGATGGATTGAACAGGAACAGCTTTCACATGTGAATGATGGTTAACTGAACTAGAAACACAAAGGATTTTTCAGATGTAACCTACTGTCCACAACAGGAAAGTCACTCAGTATTTCAACTGAATTAGAAACTTTCCTCCCCAAACAACAGATTTTCCAAACTCAAGCCTTTGGCTGGCATACGATTCACAAAAAGTCACGACATTAATATTAAACCTGTAAGATTATCACTGTTATTTCTGCTTTGCAATTTCCCCCCAGTTTTTGAACAATGGCATTAATTTTTTTCAGGATTCTGTTCACAGTTACAACAGCTATCCAAAAATACATTGCATTTAATTATTATAACCTTCGTAGGTATCAATGCTGAAAGCTAAAGCTTAAAAAATACCAAGTATTACAAAGCTTGTGATAAAACAACATCAATTGGCAACACTAATGTAATTTACTATTGGCAAAAAAAACCCAACAGCGGCAAAACCCCCCACAAGTCACATTTGGAAGAATGGGAAACTTCAAACAAATAAGTCAGCTCTCTGCTTACATGTGCCTAATTATTCACAGGAGTATATACCAATAGAGACGCACATACACAAAGATGCAGCCAGTACAGAGAAGCAATGGCTTTTAGCTACTGCAACTGGGAATCACGGTCCCAGCGTGATCCCACCCAGCAGCAGGTCTTCTCTCAGCAGCCATCTCGACACAAGCTTGTGACTCTGAGAAATCACTTACAAACCTCACCTTAGCGCAGCCTCCTGCCCGTACAATACAGACATGAAATACTGGCGGGTAATGGCTACCACACAGTACAAGTGCTCTGTGACAGCCAGCACCCCAAGTATGAGGTATGCATTGGCTGCCATCCAGAGTCCAGAGGCACACCAGCCTCCATGGCAGCTTTTTTTTCCCCCCAGGCCAGCCATAGGCACCAGAGCTGGCCACGCATGGTGGGTCAGCTAGGAGAGGCTCCCCATTACAGAGAGGGGCTCTCCCCCCCTCCCTGGCCCCTCAGCCTGGCGCAGCAATCAGCCCTACCTGGCCCTGTCACGCAAGGAGCCATGTCTGCCTCACCCAGAGTGGGTCTAGCAAACTGCCACCAACTGTGCCCAGGAAAGCTCTTCCACGCACCCAGCCTCACCCTAAAGCACTTCACCTCCCTCCTCTGACAACGCGCGAGTTTTTCTCCTCTTTTTTTTTATACAGTTAAAGCCATACAACCGAATGAAACGTCGACACTCTTACTTCAGCAGCACCCATAGGCCCAGCCACCATCTTGAATGCGGGCAGTGCACCGCCATCTTGGGTGAGGCTCTTCCTTTTCCACTCACAGGGGGCCGCGGGGCGGGGCGGGAAGGTTTATCATTCACTTCTTTGCCCTCACCCAAAATGGCCGCTGGC
>NW_009213101.1:3075-13476 GCF_000690835.1 Fulmarus glacialis | reverse complement strand
CCTCGCTCCGGCCCCTCCTGTCCCGCCCCCCGGGCCGCCGACACTCTCAGGCCTTCCTAGGACTGGGCCTGCCATTAGAGCCGCAAACCTGCAGCCAGAAAGGTGACTTTTAGAAAGACTACTTCGTTCCTCAAAGTGCTTTAGAAACGTTTTTCCTTCAATCGTTGCCAAATTTTTGTCTGAGCTGTGGCTACCTTCCTTCCATGCATGTGCTTCCGTAGTGCTTTAATGTAAGTGTTTCCGTGTAGTGACTGTGTGGTGTTTCTGTGCTCTCCTTTGGGGAACACGCACTTACTTCCTGAAAGGCTTTTTTCTGGTTATTCTTTTGACTTGGCGTGTTTGCCTCTCATTCTGTGCGTGTCCTGCTCATCATTTTAGAACAAAGACGTAGATTTTTAAAATGTTTTTTAGTTATTATTGCATCAATAAAGAAACTGGGTTTGTATGGATTACTTATATTTCTAAAGAGCCTTTCCTCTTTTTTTCTCTAATTTAGCTGAATTTGCAATGTATATGCTGTGACTGAATAGCAGGATTGTTCAGAAAACAATAAATCTGGACTACTCACCTGATATCAGTAAAGTATTTCTCGATTTACAGAGTGTAAACTGGTATAAACTTAGTCCTGTGTCTCAAAAAAAATTATATTGAGATTTCTCTTTTAATTTTTTTCCAAATGAAAGAAGCTGTGCTAAACGATGAAAACAGTAATCATCTGTAAAATCTCTTTTTTCAGCTCTGATGAAGCCTTCTGCAAAGTCAATTTAAATTACCGCACAGAAAATGGCCTCTCTCTTCTTCATTTATGTTGCATATGTGGGGGTATGTATTTGAAATACGATGTTCTTTAAACACTTTATTTACATGGCTACTGATTTGTCCTGTCTAATAACTGTCAGGAAGATTATCTTTTCAGTTAATTTCTTTCCGTGGTGTCCTTGTTGACAGTTGGATAAGCCTCTATAAGCATTACTCTAAACTACTGCCAGGGGGGTTGAATCAAGTTACGCCGAACCCCATTACAGCTGATTCTTCAGTCCAAGAAAAGTTTTGGTTGATAATGTAGCATGTTTTACTACAGCTGTTCCACTAATTCAAAATTGCTCGCTATATGCATTAGTTAATCAATCCATACTCATCTAGCATTGCTCTACATTTCTGTCTTCTGTACATGGTGTAGACTTCAGGCTAGGGAGCTAGTTTTAGCAATACTTTGCCATACATGCAACATCTATTTTTCTAGTATAATGAAAATACCTGTATTTTATTTCATGGTGATTAAAAGAAGAATAACTCAAATGCTTCAGTGAAAAATACCAGCTGATAGGATTTTTGCAGATTGCAAATCAGAGTGCACAAGACAAGAGTGCAAGATGTCTTCTAGGATGTTCATAAAAACAAACTAATGGTGGAATTTTCCACTCTGATCCACATTGCTGCTCTGTTATCCACATAGCGAGTCATTAGTTCATGCGCACACTTTGCACTTGTTATACAATTTTCAGCAGAAATTGGCTGAGAGAGGCAAAGGGAATTTTTCCCTAAGGTTTCAGCTCTGCAAAGTACTTACTAGTAACATGCATAAATGATTCGCTCAATCTTAGTTAGATGCTGTCATAACGGAGGACCTGATCCTGCACTGCTGAAAACTGAGTAGATCTTTACTCTTAGTCTCAGAGAGTGCAAGGTCATCTCCAAAGATGACATCAGTACCCGGTAACATTGGAGCCGTTGGTGGGACTGCTGAGAGGAAGTTTAAGAAAACATACAATGTCAATTAATTAGGTACGGTACGTGAGCACTTGAAGGAGGGAGAGAAGCTAGTCGATCCAACATTGTCCTTGATTGCTGTCGTAAGTATTCAGAAGGCAGATACATTTTTTGAGATCGTCACTGTGCATCCGAAAGGTAAGAGTAAAGCTACTTGCCTGTGCTGACGTTCATTAGCATCCCTCAAAACGACTGTCCCTGCAATAATGTTGAGCAGAAAGGGAGAGCAGTGCTTCCATTCCGAAAGGGCGCGGGAGTCCGAGAAGCCAGAGCTTCTGGAAGCATCTGCTAGTTTATGGAGTTCTTTGCGGCATGGTCTGGATGTTAAAAGAGGAGTTTGCTTCTTTAGAAGTTCAACTATCCTTAACAAATCCTTATGAAGGTGTGAACAAACAGTGAGCCAGTACACGGCCAGATCTGGAGCTGTCCCAGTGGGTGAGGAGGTGGATAAGGTGCCTGATTCCATTCTGAGGTTTCACAAGGCATATTTTATGACTTGCCTCAGGCCAGCAGATGAGCTACCTATTTCTTTTTGCTTTCAAACTCACACGGAAGTTTCTTACTTCATCTGCACATTCCTTTCTGTAAATGACTTTGTTCTCCAATTTTCTTTCTAAAGGTAACAAATCACATATTAGAACTCTTATGCTAAAAGGACTGCGCCCATCCAGATTAACGAGAAATGGATTTACAGCTCTGCACTTGGCAGCTTATAAGGTAAATTATTTTGAATAGGATTGATGAAAAGAAATCAGAACTGAGCAGCTTATTTGTCTGAACTATCTAGTTGCACTCTCTAGTTTCTACTTCTGATGAAAATACAAATTTCACATTTACGGTGCATAAGAAAATGACCTATAAAGAGCCCATGCACAGGAAATTAGCACGTGCTTTTGCAATATCATCCGTGAGGATATGATACTGCTTTGGAAATATTGATTAAATCATCTAATGCAACTCAAGATAGAGGAGTGGTTTTTTATTATTATAGCTATTAATAGAAACAATCTCAAAGGACTTTATTTTACAGTTTCTCTCTTTTTTGCTTCTTTTTCATTGTTCCTCCTCAAGTTCCACATTCAGCTTCAATATTAATTTTCTTCACTATTATATTTATCTTTTTTACAATTACAATTACAGTAGCAAGGAATAAAGTGAACAAAGACAGCATTTTCCTAAAGAATTGTTATGATTCTTATTTTGAGATGGAGCATCTTAGAAACTCGATCCATATATAGGCTAGCCCCAAAAGCACTTAGCTTTTTAGAGGGAACTCAGATCAAATTTAGGAGTTTATATTCTAGACTGTAATGGTCAACCCTTACATATCCCATAGGTGCCATAAGGTCATAACAGCCTCTTATTTCTTCTGCAAAGCTCTCATGGCAGATACCATTCTGATTTGCTGTATGTTCAAAGCTGATAGAAGGTTAAATAGGTTGGCATCTGTGTGCCACTCCTGATCCATAAGTTCCTCACTCTGTTGCAAGAGGACACAGATGTGGTAGATGGTCTTTAAACCAAATGCAGGAATCATCACAGTCACAGTCATTCTCCTCCAAAAGCTCACCTGTGGAAGAGGAGATGGTTGGCCTTCTATCAGGTAATAATCTGGTAATTAGAATATTTGTCCAGAGAGAAGACCAAAGTCTCTCTTGGAGAGAATTCAAACTCGTATCGCCAATCAGCAAGCTATGGCTGTCCTGGCGTGAGCACGCAATCAGCTTTCCGCGGAAATGAACGGGAGGGTCATTAGAACAGGGAGAGCGAGGGGAAAGCCTAACATAGGCTGAGTAATGATGGTGTTGCCTGGGACACGTGGCATACAGTCATGAGTATTATTTGTGTGAGGAAGACGCTGAACCACCAATGTAGCAACGTTTTAGCTATTGTAGAGGGGGTAGGAGTGGAAAGAAAAAAGAGATGCAAGCAGCAGCTTTTGTCATTTTGTCTGAAGGTGGGAAGAAAGACACCCCCCTATTTCCAATGTTTGCCATGGACAAGCTAAGCGAATTTCCTGCTCCAAAGCTGGATTTCATCAATCCCATCACTGGAACTCTGAACTTGCCCCAGGCGTGTGTAGAGAGGTGGTCATTAAATAGGCTGAAGACTGTATCATGGAGCCGGATACCTAAAAGTTGTGATATGCTGTGGATGCTGTGGATGCCTTATGCTCTGCATCTCCATGGCTTAACTCTGTATATTTGCACCACAAGCTACCTTCCTCTCCCACTTACTATAATATGAGCACTTGCCATAGCTTGCATTATGTCTTGGAATTCCTATGTTAGTTTAATTTTACAGCCACTGGTACCAATTAGCTATGCAAGCTATAAAATTATATCAAATCTTATACATCATGGGATGAAGTGGTGGTTTACAGCAATCATAAAAGAAACTTTCCCCCATGCGCAATGTTGCATAATTAGCCAATTGCCTTAGAAGAATTTCTCTGCCTTTCTTCAATGTCAGTCTCAGTGAATGGTTTCCAATTAATAATTTAGTTGAAAATAAAAATTCCTTTGTTTAAAAGGACTTTTATAGCATATTTCTAGGATGTTTTCATTACTTGGGAATAGTTTTCATTTTGCTATCAAATCTTGCTTTGTCTGTTTTCCCTGCACTGTAAAGCTGATAAATCTCTTGCATCCACTTAGGCAAAAAACTATACCAGCAACTTACTTAATCACTCAAGTGATGTGATACAATAGCCAGTATCTTTTTCAGGTTGCACAAAGATAAGCAAACTCGTGTGAATTTTGGGATCTAAAATAAAATGCAACATAACTTTTCTCCCGTAAGTGACATTTAAGACATTAAGATTTACCATGAGTTACCCAATGACGGCTTTTGTTGTATTGTAGTTCTTTTCTGAATAAAATATAAAGGAGCCTAGAGATACCTCAGAAACTATAAAGCAATGTATATTGAGACAGGGCAACTTCTTGTGAAAATCCTTAACTACTTCTTATCTATAATCTGAATATTCTGTGGCATTTCGTAACAGTGAAACAGAGCTAATTAGAGTCACTAATTAGAACAGCACGTTTCTAGATAATTCAAACTCAGCCTGTCTTCCCAGGCTGCATAATGTCCAATCCATTATGCAACCAAGTACCATGCTTCATGATCTAAAACTATTTGATAGGAACAGCGATATAAACTTTTACTGTCCATTATTGTCAAAGAGAAATTCCTAATATTTCCTGGAAATAGGAAAACCATTTCAGTATGAACAAATGTTATGCTTTCACAGACACATTTTAACTGCTGCTTCTCTGGCATTGATTCATTCTTGCCCTTCTTTTAGTGTTTGCTTCGAACAGGTAGAGAACAATGAGAAAGTCTGGAGCTTTTAGCACCTCTTTTGCCCCTGTGTTGTGTGCATTTGGTCTTAGGAAACAATGAAAATTAAGTGGAGAAGGCTCCTCTCTGGGCTGGATGAGGATGGGAGGCAGATCCCCAAGAAGTGAAAATTATGATAGCTCTAGCTGGTACAGTCAGAACAAGTGATGATGAGAAAGATGGCCTCGTTTCTCCTGTGGGTTCTGCCACTGCCCCCAAACAAATCATTTCACTTCTCTGTGTTTAATTTCACTGTTTGTAAAGGAGAATTCATTAACAGTTATATTGCCTGGGCATTATGACTCTTAATGTGTTTCTCAAGTTTATTTTTATTACTATCATTTGATAGTGCCCATTGCTGTTGTTACACCTGGAAGAAGTCATAGCAAAAATTCTGTCCATGACAGGAAAGAAGTGAAACAATATGAAAAATAAGCTTACAGTTCAGAATTTGGCGTACATGCTATATATTTATCCTGGGAACTCCTCAGGTGCCCTTCTTCTGTGTTAGTGTTGTGGTTTAACCCAGCAGGCAGCCAAAGAGCACACAGCTGCTCGCTGTGGGATGGGGGAGAGAATCGGGGAAAAAAAAGTAAAATTCGTGGATTGAGATAAAGACAGTTTAATGGAACAGAAAGGAACGGGAAAATAATAATAACAATAATAATAATAATAATAACAACAACAACAACAACAACAATAACGGTAGAATATACAAAACGAGTGATGCACAATGCAATCTCTCACCACCCACCGAGCAATGACCAAAACAGCGATCGTTACTTCCTGGACCACGCCTCCTATTTATATACTGAGCATGACATCACATGGTATGGAATACCCCGTTGGCCAGTTGGGTCAGCTGTCCTGCCTGTGCTCCCTCCCGGGTTCTCATGCACCTGGCAGAGCATGGGAAGCTGAAAAGTCCTTGACTAACGTAAGCACTACTTAGCAACAACTAAACAATCAGTGTGTTAACAACATTCTTCTCATCCTAAATCCAAAACACAGCACTAGGAAGAAATTTAACTCTATCCCAGCCAAAACCAGGACAGTATGGTACTGTAATGTTTTGACATTTAAACGGTTTGTGTGAGCACTTAATAATGGCTTGCAGACTGAGATATCTTTACAGACATCATAAAATCAGAATAGAGACTGGTTTTAAAGATACAGGCTTTAGTATAGCAAAAGAGAGACTTCTGGTGCCCGGGACAAGTCTTCCCTCCGCTCCTTTCCTTGCACGCTTGTGCTCCTGGGGTCATGGTCAGTCCCTTTTCTTGAAGTGCAGCAGTGTAACAGCTGGGGAGGCCTAGACATCTGCAACTGTCTTTGGCTCCCTCCTCAACTGTTAGAGCCGTGTCCCAGAAATAACATGTTTTAAATGCATACCTTTTAGGACAATGCGGAACTGTTAACAGCGCTGCTGCATGGTGGAGCTGACATCCAGCAGGTTGGGTATGGAGCTTTGACAGCCCTTCACATTGCCACAATCACCGGTCATCATAAGGTATGTTTCTCCTCTTCTATGCAGGAAATTATATAAGTGAGTGCTAATATTAGAAGGTCATTTTATTTTAGATTGATGCCATTCAAAACAAAACTCAAATTGGTTTAGTACAGCTGGATGTTATTTAATTTTTTTGTACCTTGTAGGAAAACCGTATCTGTGCGTATATTTTTACATTGAACAAACATGCACAAAGGACATAGATCTGTTTGTACATCTCTTACCTTTATATAAATGTCTTTAAAGTCTTGGCAATAAATGGCATTGTTTTCTAAATATCAGAAGTGTTAACCAATAGATACATGATGAAACACACTCACTCATACATGTCAGGATTTCTGAACCTGGATATGGAGTGAGGCTTCCAAATACTGTCTTTCTGAGTGTGAAGGAAGCACGGTAAAAGAGTTTTATTCCCTTTCCTAGGTGTCACGGGCTCTGCTTCACAGCTCTGTGATTTTCACTTCAGAGAGGGACAAAGGTTCTCAGTTTAGAGCTATTTTATACTTCAGATTAGTACAGAGAAAACTGGTGTCAGGGTAAGTCATTTATAGCATGAATCTCAAACATCCATATTGATAAGTCTCCTATGGGTTGGAGACTTATCGCTATGGGGAGTAGAGGAAGGAGAAGAGGGGTGAGATTCCCTGGTTGCCTATAATCAGGCCTTTCCCTTTCTAGACATGCTGTCAGTCATGAATCTGTTTTCTTATCACTTACCACCTCAGTTCAGTCATTTCACACATCATCTCATTTCTGTCACCCTGGCAACAGCTCACTCAGTGTGATTTATTTATTTTTTTAATCTCTTAAAGCACCGGGTGTGCAAAATTACCTTGGTAATGAAGGGTTTATGACTGTAAACGTACTCATGAATTCAGGTGCTTCACTTTTTATCTCCTTTGGGTCCATTATGCAAGCAAAGATTTTGTCCTCTGCTTGAGTAAAAGTGTTAACTTATACAAAGTGCCGGACTAATTTATGGAGACAGAAATGTTAGAATTCTTTAAAGAGAGATAATCAGCAAGAAATGCAAGAAAGAATAACTAAGTACAAAGGAGGAAATACAGATTATATTAATACTTGCCTTTAAGCTATGAATTTAGATGTGCATCTTAGACTTATAAATTCACTTGAAGTATAAGAGTTTGGCTGAATGACTAGAACAAAGCATGTGTGCGGTTTTCAACAGAAAAGAAGAACCTCTATGTGTGTACACGGCAAGGAAAAATACGTGTCTTATGAACTCCCAAGTTACAGCAGTCACCGAGCTTATTGGTGTAAAGCAAGCCGTCTCTTCTGCTACATTTTCAGTCAACCAGCTTGTACACACACACACACACAAACTATTTACCACACATATGCTTATAGAAATAGTTACATAATTATATAATTGAAAGAGAGAAAAGACATTTCTTTTCAAACAGGCAATTTTGTTGGGGAAATGAAAACTCCTTAGAAATTTTCTGTACTGTCTCAAGAAATCTGCCATCATTTAAATACCTGGCCTGAGCAACTATGAGGCGAGCCGCTGAAGTTCAGCTGAGGGAAGATACTACTTCTTCATTTAGGCAGTTTAGATTTTCTTTGTCTAATTGTTTCTGTTTAGTCTGAAGAAATTATCAGATATCTGGATCAGTAACAATATGCCAGATTTTCTATTTTATTTAGGCTTTCAAAGATGCTGATAGATGCTTACTGGAATTTGCAGTCGGGATTCTAATTTCCAATTAAGTTAATTACACATCTGAATTACTTTGAAGCTTTTGAAAATTGCACCGGGCACCCTTTGCAAATTTTTGCACTTAATACCTTTGAGTATTGTACCTTGTGTGTTAACTACATGTATACATAGATAAAGACAGTACCTAACGTCACAGTAGTCAGGGCTCAAAGTCCTTTGGAGTCTGTGGACGCTGATGCAGATAATGATACCAACAGTAAAGCAGTCGCTGGGAGAAACAAGGCACGCTTTGCAAATCCAGCTCTGAACAGCCTGCATACCAGCACTTCTGCAAGTGCTGGTGAGAACTGGATACCCTTAGCAAATTTGCTACTCTAGCTTGGCTGCAAAAGGCTGCCTAATTGTGAGAGTGAAGGAGGCAGAGATTTACTGGAGCGACAGTTTTAGCGCTAGTTAGTGTAATGAGTACATAGTAAGTCCCATGAGGGGGCTGTGTCAATGTAAATGTTCCCCTCACTTTTAATGGAAATACACGTTACGCAGTTTCACCCTCTTACGGGCTATATATATATAGCCTATATGTATATGTGTGTGTGTGTATATACGTGTGTGTGTATGTATACTTTGTCTGCTGGGGACCCTTCCCAGGCTTGTGGGCCATCAGGGGCAACCGAGGATACTGGTGAATTTAGCTTTACATTGCAGCCTCCAAACTGGTTCCAAAATGATTTAAATCCGACAGGTATGTTTGCGCTTCTTGTTAAAGGCAGGATGCACAAAGACACGGTTGGTGACAACTTGCGTTACCTAGAGAGTCTGTCTGTGAAGAAGGTTAAGCTGAAAAAGGTTAAAATGATTTACAGGTGGTCCCACCAAGGAACTCAATTAAAAAGCTGTTAGCCTTCAGTGTTTCAGTCAGCAACTCCAGCAGTGATCAGGGGACAAATCAATCCGTAGCATCTGTTTAAGCGGGCGAGTGAGGAAGCACGCTGGCAGGGCAAGCTAACCGTTTGTATTCTGAAGGTCAGCTCTCCAGGTGGCAGAAGGAGGCTGCTCGGTGTGTCTGCGCACCGGCGAGGCTGAGGGCCAGCGGGGATGGGGTGTTTGCCGGCAGCATTGCCCCCTGAGCTCCTGCCATTCCCTTCAAGTACCCATAGAGACCTCTTTATTAGCTTAATTCGAGTCCTTCCTTGGGCATCCTGTTACTAAAAAACAGATAAGGAACCACCATACCTCGTTGTTCTGTGCAAGAATTAAAATGGAGATATTAACCAGTCTTAACTCTTTAATGATCTCTCTCACTTTTATGGAGTATGTATTTAATGTTTCCTCTGGGGAAATACAAAGTGCTCTGCTCTGCATTGGGGTTTCAAGTAATTTTTAAGATGTCTGGGCCTTGTCCTGCAAATGTCGAAGGAAGGCCTGCTATTTGTCTCATGTCTTTAGCTCCTACGGAGGTTATTGAAAAATGAGGGTGCTCAGAATCCGACAAGGATAAGACCATTAACTCAATAAGAAATAACTTATTGTGAGTGGCTTTGAAAAGGCCCTTATTTCTTCCTTGGGAATGATCAGGTCTTTATCAGAAGTATTCTCCATACATGGAGTGGGACTCCATATAACCCATTTGGTTCATCTGCTGGTCTGGGAACTGAAGATTTATAGTCCAAGTGAAGGCTTTTTCTTTCCTTCTTTATATATCTTTGAAATTTCCAGTCAGCTGCTAGATTAAATAGCTTATTTTGCCCACAATTTCATTAATATTCATGGCAATATGGAATAATATTTTCAACCCCCCTAAAAAATGGAATAAATTTGAGAAAGAGAAAATAGATTTTTTGTCATCTTCCTAATTCCAATAAGGTAAATAATTATTTATACCATTAAATAAATAAATAGCAGAGGTATACACACCAATCTATGCAGCATAGTCTTTTACTACAGAAGAGGACTGAGTATATTTAAGAGAAAGATAGAGAGAACTGGGGGGAAAATTGCTTTGTTCCCCATTTCCCTGAAGAGTCAGTCTATGGCTTTCGCTCCGTCACCACACCTGAAACCACTAGAGCAACCAGTTCTCTGAAATTAGGAT
>NW_009213101.1:0-2973 GCF_000690835.1 Fulmarus glacialis | reverse complement strand
TATATATATATATATATATATTCCAAATATATATATTGAGCCAGCGTGCTATATAAATATTTCATCTGCTCTATGACTTAGTGCCGTATTTTACTTCACCAAAACTATGCTGTTTGCTTATTTTACCTATTAATGCAAATTGCAGTTCTCAATGGGAAGAATGAAAAGTTAATGAAAAATTATAAAATAAGCTGATGAACGTATTAGAAACATCACCAATAAGTTGAATAAATCTCTCATTAAGTCTGCTATTTTGAAAACATTAAATGTTTCCAGCCCAGGGAGGTCATTGCTAAATAATGCATGTGCCACATACACATTTATGTGTTGTCCAGTATTACCACATTGGAAAACCAATATCATTGCCTATTTCATTTTGTAAATTAAAATTGACATTCTGAGATTACAATATCTACAGATGTGTGAACTGGACTGAGGGTTGCAGGCAGGATTAATTTTTGCAACCTGCAAACCTGAGAATCTGAAGTGTGAATGTGTTTGTAGCAAGGATCTGTTGGGGAAAAGGGAATTAGTCCCATCTTACGGATTTTCTATAGTAATAAATCCCTTTTTATTTACAAGTCATATGTTACATCAGCATGTTTGTCACCTCCTGTCTTCATTGAAATTTTACTAGTAATAAGAGTACGTTCAAATGATTTAAGAAGCCTTGAAAAATTAAATTTATGTGAGCCTATTTAAATGGTTCACAAAGTCCCCATTTTCTCCTTTCATTCCTTGCATCTTATGCTAATGCTGCATCTTCCCACCCCTTTGTTTTATCTGACGCCAATTTTTCAGACCTTGTCAGAATCATTCTAGAACCAGCAATGCAGAAATGGTATTCACACGGCATCAATATACATGACTACACAAGCTGCAAGATAATGGGGAATCCAAGATCCTCCAAATTTGCCTGTCTGAGGATCTGACCAGTGAGAAAAAGGACTGAAGTCATGAGTTTTGAATTCAACAGCTATTTTTAATAGCTACCAACAAACTGTCCAGATTGAATGAAGTGAAGGAAGCCTTTTACAGCCCACAAACGGGAGCACGACATGTTTGGCAAACACAGGTGAAAAAGCATTGGGTTGTGGGTCAGTAAAGGAGCGTGCATTAACCTGATGATGTGAACTTGTTTGAAGACAGTGACAAACTTTGATAACACTTTTCTCCAGCTGTGCTTTCTCTCCAAGAATGTCCTGTGCAGAAAATTTATGTGTGACCCATTTTTAAACTAGAAGAAGTCAAAGTAAATGTGACATTTTAAAACTATGACATTGTTAAATTCACAGTGATATCTTTGCTCAGAACAGTTATCTTCTAGTAATATTGCACAAAAACATTTAAACTGTTCTTGTCTAGCACGTACAAATACTATCTGGCAAAATATTAAAAAAAAAAAAAAAAAATTCAAAAAATCCCATTCTTTGGCTACACTACCCTGTAGCAAAAGCAATCCTGGGGAGAGCATTGTATTTCAAGACACCAGTACCTGCATCTTTCATTAATGTGACCTGTGTTTCATCTGATCGGAACAGCTGAGATAAAAGAACCTGCAAAAGCTTATCGCTGGTCTGATGTCTCTCCTCGTGTCTTAGAGAAGAGCATACATTAAATATTTCAGTAGACTTTTTCCTAAGAAAGACAATTAATTGTACGTTCATCAGCAAATTGTATTTAAAGCATTCAGAACTCCCTTTAGCAGTTTCTTAGTTCAGTCTGATAGAGTTTGCTCTAAAATTCTTACAGATACATAGAGAGTTAGAAGTTGTCATAATTTAATGCAAAGACAGTTTGTAGGACATGACTGATCATATCTACATTTGCTAAATTGGAGGGAATTAGCAAATGCCTGCCACTAATCATATTTTTATTTTAATAGCTTGATTAATAAAGGAACTCTGAAAATCACGATAGATTCTTCAGATATTTTAGTGTAAGGCTGTACAGAGGCTAGCACTGGTGCAAAGGCCTTAATTGTTGTAGTTGTCTTCTCATTTAAATTTTACCTGCTAAAAAGTCAATAATCATTGATTTTATTTTCTTAGAAGATTTCTCATCCCTTGCCCTTGTCCAAAAGACAAAGTCCTTATGTAGTCTGTCTTATGTTTTCTTTTGTTGACTCCTTCTAACCTTCAGAGTAGCTTAATTGTCTTCGAAGCGAACATAATTTACTTGAATGTTCAAAAAGCTTCTGAATAAACCCTTCATAAGAGAATTTGAAGAAAAATTACAAAGTAAGAGTATTGTTCGAAGTGTTCAAAGTATCGTTTTGAATTAAAAACTGGTTATGCGAGGAAAAGGGGAGCAGTCGTTCCCCTCATTCTCCGGGCTGTGCCAGGGTGGACCCAGCCCAGGAAGCTGCGGCCGCCTTTGCGGCCAGGCGGTCCGGCCGGCTCAAGCTCAGCCTGCCGTCCTTCCCAGCAGAGCTGCTCCACAGCCGGGCAGTCCACAGCCCGTGCTGTCGCAGGGAAGGATTTTGTGTTTGTCGTTGAACTTCGTACGGGTCACGCTGGTTCATTCCTCCAGCCTGTCTGGGTCCCTCTGGGTGGCAGGCCCACCCGCAGGTGTACAGAGGACATAACTTGATGTTCTCTGCTAACAGGATGGGTGTGCACTCCATTGCTGCCTCCAGGACCATTGCCAAAGGTATTAAACAGGACAGGTCCCAGTATAGACCCCTGTAGTAGACAACTTGATACTAGCCTCAAGGCACTTTTTAAGTGCTACCCTCCAAGCCGCATCATCTAACCACTTTTTCACCCACCTAGTTTTGCACCCATCCAGACCATAAGATCTCAGCTTTGCTAAATGGCATCCACTGTTCTCCCTTCACCTGAGAATCCAGTCATTTTATCATAGAGGACAGTCAGGTTGGTCAGGCAAGACTTACCCTTGGTAAATCTGACTGTACCCAGTCCCGTTGAGGCATTGAGAGGTTAAAGATCTCTCCCCGCCTCGCCTCGCCTC
>NW_009213100.1:0-9939 GCF_000690835.1 Fulmarus glacialis | reverse complement strand
AAATCAATCTGGGTTTTCCAGCTTCTGCCATTACTTCCAAGCATTGCCACATCTCAGCAAGTACCCTGGCACACTGCATAGCACTGAAATGGGAGAGGAATTTCTTATTTTTCACCAAATGATAGGATAAAAAATTGCACATGGACACAACACAACCATGTGACAAGTTGTTACTCATTCGACCCTTTCCACAGCTCAAATGCAAGGTGTATTCTTTCAGTTACACTCACAAATCCATGACAGCTCCAAGTTTGCTAGGTGCTTCACCAAAACACCCCTTCTCTGACTTGCTCTTATTAGGCTCTCCCAGCCTAATAAGGCATACTGCCACCAGGAAAGGTGAAGTAAATCTTAAGAAGAAAATTTGTAAATGAATGCTTGCTGCATCAAGACAGACTTTCACATCTGCAAGTGTCATCTGGGAGAAGTGATACCTGACAGCTGTACCGATTACATTTGTGTTACAACTTTTGCATATATTGAAAGTGGGTCAATATTTCTTGGAAGGAAAACAAATAGAATTGTGACTTTGGCTAGGTTATTTATTCCTTCTGGTAGCATTGTCATGATGTACATTCTTTGCACTGTTGCCAGAAATTAACTAAAAGGAAGAAGAAAAAACTTTATAATCAGTTTTCCCTTATTACCATAAATTTTCAAGACTGGGAGATTCATCATATAGAGAATTAATATCCTCCTCCTTGGTGTAGTTTTGTGTGAATGCCTAATCTTAGTCATCTTTGTCAGTTTTTAGCGGGGCCTGTAAATGACTGAGCGTTGCTGAAATTTAGAAGGATTTGCAAAAGCCATGAACTGAAGATTTTTTTTTCAAATGCAGCTTTCTACTAACAGTTGTATCTGATAAACACAAATACGAATGGAAAAACATGCAGGGAAAGAATACAAGGGAAAATACACTAAAATCTACAGAGTGAATGGCAGAGGAGCAGCAGTTAGTCAACAGTCTATGAAAAACAAGTATTATAGATTCCAGAGGTGATTACAGTTATATAAACTTCCCATTAAAAATTGCTTCTCTTCTCATACCACAGTGTTCTCACATATGTTCTTAGGATGGGCACATCATGGAAAAAATCTAGCACAGAAACATACCTTCCCCCAATATGGTCTAGGCCTTAGAGCATTGCAAAACTCTACTGGCCTCAAAGGCTCATGTTATAATTGTAATGGAATTTAAAAGAACAAATTTTAAGAGTAATAAATAGCTCAAATAAATCTTAACCACTGCATGCTGAGAGGTCTTATCAGTATGTGTTCCTTATATCAATTATTTATAGAGACTTGGGACTTGGCATTTCATACCTGAAAAAAGATGCTGGAATGTGGAGTTTAATAGCCATACTAAACATTTTTTGAAGAATTCATTACACATTAGAATAACTCTCATTCCTGGAAAAATATTCTTTCTACATGGAATGTAAAGCATAGATCTGACATTGTTCCAGTGACTGCAGATCTATATAAATATATTCAACTGAGCTTCTGCTAAGCAATAGACCCAGACTAAGGACTAATCCACTTAATCAGCCTAATTACCAGCTACACAAGATAAAGATCTGTAATTTTTCCTTTCAGACATAAACGAATGTGATGCCAATAACCCATGTGCACAACAGTGTTACAATATACTGGGTTCTTTCATCTGTCAGTGTAATCCCGGATTTGAGTTAAGCAGTGACAGAATCAACTGTGAAGGTAAGCAATTTTTTTTGTCTTGGAAGAGCGATTTTTTAAATTATTATTATTCTCCCAGAAGTCTTTCTGTGAATTAAGGGATATAATTTGAGTGAAGCCACACTGTGGGTGCAGTTTGTAGCCAAAACCCTCAAGACACTTTTTATGTTGCAAATGTGGTTGCTAATACACACCTTAGTAGCTGCAGCTGCATTCAGGTACATGTAGATATGGGTATATCTCTTTAATAGTAAGTGCAAAACAGGACAGACATTACTACATTTCAGGTCACAGCTGGGAAGAATAAGGCTTCTGAATACTTATTTCACAAACTCACTTGAATTGTGTGTGGTCTAATGCTGATGACCATTAAATGAATCAGAAAGGAATGCAAACCAAAAACAAGTGCAATTTTGTGTGTTGTTAGGCTCCTCTGAAAATAAAACCTCAAATTTTTGATTTTTAAGGAAGCGACAATTGTGCTTTTGAGGTGCTTTCAAGCCTGTGTATACAAACAGCATGTCTCCTGATGATTATACAATCAACACTTTATTTCCTCTGCCAGAGTCTCCACAGGGGTCCTCTAATCTCCTTTTGGACACATGATGATCTCACCCTTAAAGCCCATATCCTTTCTACCAGTTTTTGAGCCAAAGAGGTCTTTTTGGTTTACCACTGCCCTCCTAAACAAGCCAGCAGAGCTATTACAGATGCTCCCTCTCCAAGCTTCTTAAGCTAATCCTACTTGCAAGTGAACAGAACAGGGAGCAGCAAGTATGCAGCCTCCAAGGACATCCCTGACAAAATCAAGAACTGGGCTCAAGCCTCAGAGGTGGTAGGAGGGAGTTTTGCTGTTTTCCAAGCCATTCCCTAGTTTTGATAGGTTTAATTTAATTTAAATTCTGTTTCATGCTACACTTTTCTAGCAAGCGACTGATAGTTACGCAAGGATAAAAAAGCAAAAGAGAATGGTATATGCTGATTATTATTTGAAAATAGGCCTTACCCTCTTTCCCAAAGAGCTACTCCATTAGGAGGGTAGGGCACAAATACAAAGGCAGTATTTTTGCCTTACTGACTAATCTCACATTCCAAAGTAATCACATTTTGGAATACTAAAAGTATCAATTCTTTCAAGAGTTATTTTCCGAAACATGTTCTGAAATCTAATTTAGCTTTTGCTTCCTCAAATCCAAGATTCTCATTTTGGAAGATCATTGATAAAACGCAGGTAGAACTAGCCCTTCTGGTAGCAACTTTGAGGCATTAAGCAGTACATTTCAGGTTTTTGACAACTTATTCTTTTTAGACAGAATTCATTTTTTCCTGTTAGAACCAGCATTTAGCTATTATATTTAGTTCTGTAACAAGGTAGATGTTAAAAACCAATAACTTCAAGCTCTTTTGCTCTCTACAGACACTGATGAATGCAGAACCTCAAGTTATATATGTCAGTATCAGTGTGTCAATGAACCAGGAAAATTCTCATGTGTCTGCCCTGAAGGATACCAGGTAGTAGGAGGCAGAACATGTCAAGGTAAGTGCCCTCATCTCTGCAGTCTCAATATTGCATTATTAACACCACCATTTCAGGCAAGACTAAGAATGCTTGCTGTCTAAGTGTTTATATTTCATGACAGGATTACCATTATGTTAGCAAAAGATATGTTGATATGCAATTCATCATAAAATTCTTTATCTTATATTAATTCACATTTGAATCCTTCAGCTCAAACGCTAAGTCCTTCAGATTCCTAGGACAAAATTTCAGTTTTTGCAACCCTCAGGTAAAACAGATGCCACAGTAGTGAGTCTAAGTTTCAGAGATAAATATCTCTGAAAAAAACAGGCTGGTTTTTGCAGACGCTAAACATGGCTTTATATCATGTTTCATTTTATAGTGGTTCCTAAATCCAGCCACAGTAGAAATGAAAGATATGTTTCTTCTGATAACAAGAGAAAAATGCAAGACTAGAGCAGCTTAGATAATTTGTGTTTAGAAAATAAACTTTCTGGTCAGGTGCCACCGAATGCCGGAGTTTTAAAGTCTATGTTTTTTCCTCAGTGGTGCTAAATGTCTCTGCATCTTAGTAGAGAATATTACAGAACAACATATTAAGTGCAAGAACCATTGCTTATGTAATCCAGAAACCAATTTAACAGTCATTAGTCTTAGAAATAAATAGGTGTGCTAATTATTGGCAGAAGGGATAAGGAAATAACTCATTTTTAATTAGTATTTCTTGATAAAATTCAAATTAATTTCTTTCCCTTCTTAAGAACAGCAGCTGATACTGAACATTGTGGGGTTAGTTAGTTTGACCATCTAAAAATCTGTTTGTGCCTTCCGAGAGATTACATTTGAATAAACCCTTTCTGTGACTGTGTTAATTTCAGGAGACCATATAGGTAGACAGTAGTGGGGTTCTGGCACTGACAGGATAATAGAGCATTAATACAGCACAAGTCTGACAGTCCCCACCTCCATTCAGGGTTAGTTTCCCAGGCAAAAAAGGAAGCTCTACTTTGCACAATAAACAAATTTTCATTATTCCTTTCAAAGTTATTTTAGTTAAAATGTAGCCATTAACTAAGCATTTTAATTAGACCATAAAACTCAGGTTTTAAAGGCAATTAAAAATGAGAATGTGCAAAAGGCAGGAAATCACAATTCTTCCTCAAAACCTTTTTCTTCTGTCTACAAGTTATCTTCCAGTATAAAATCATTCTTTGCTAATTAGAATCTTCACAACTTCTACAGTTGTTTTACAAATGATTAATATGTTTTAGTCAACTAAAAAAAAAATCTTCAGACTTAATTAACACTCCACAAACAAATTTATTCCATTTCTGCATAGAGAAAACCTTTATAGCCCAGCCCCAGAAAGGCAGGTAAAGAACACTGAAACCTGTGGGGTTTCAACAGACAAGTTTTTGTTTTGAGGACATTGTGTTTGTTTTTGTGGGAAACTCATTTCCACCTGCTTTGACCCAGTCCCTTTTCCTTCCTTCTAGATATAAATGAGTGCGAGACTACTAATGAATGCAGAGAGGATGAAATTTGCTGGAATTACCACGGAGGATTTCGTTGTTACCCAAGAAATCCTTGTCAAGAGCCCTATGTCCTTACATCTGAGAAGTAAGAGAAAAATTAGTTTTTCTTTTTAGGATCATCCTCAACAGGCAACATGATAAATACAACAGAAAGCAAGTACCATTTGTTTGCAACTATCACAGTTTCATCCCTTTTTGTTTTTCAGCCGCTGTGTCTGCCCTGTTTCAAATGCCATTTGCCGAGAGCTGCCTTACTCTGTTGTGTACAAATACATGAGCATCCGTTCAGACAGAACAGTGCCCTCTGATATCTTCCAGATTCAGGCAACCACTATTTACCCTAATACTATTAACACATTCCGGATCAAGTCTGGAAACGAAAATGGAGAATTTTACCTGAGAGTGAGTATTGGTGGGAGTTGGACCCTGAGCAGGGTATAAAGACCACTGGTGCTACCAAGGTGTTACAGTGCCTTGCCGTTTTGACAGATCCGTCAAGTGTTCCCGTAAGAGTATCACAGCATTGCAAAGTTTATCAACTTTTTAATACTTCCTTATTAAATGTGCTTGGTTTCCAAGTTTTAAAAAGCCTTTTACTTCTCTACCTGAAAACTCTAAACTGAGAATCCAACTGTTTTTCAAATGAATACAACACTAGTAGCAATCATGAATATTTAGCAATCCTGTGACACCCATGTCAGATACAAATGAAATACCTCTATGCTTTTCACTCTCTGTACCAACACCCCATATATATGTGTTTAGGAGAGGATTACAGAAAGATTCCTTGTACAATTACTTTTATTAAATTTCTCATTTTTTTGAAAAAGTAAAGAATAATAGCTTGGGATGGGGCACTGATTTCTAGAATGTTAAGTTCAGGCCAATTTGCAAAGGTTTTGTGTTGAGACATACTTAAATCTTTATTTTCCCAAAATGCTGCAACTACTTCAGAAAACCACGAAAGTTCAAATGATTTGCAATAGCAGTATTTCCTGTTGGTATAATGCATTCAAGTAGATACACATGAATGAAAGCATCTATAACATCTGCTTTTTAAGATTTTTTTTTTGGAAGAAATCTCATTTTCTTGGACACTTGTAATATTTACAAATTCCTGGGAAATCCTTTTTGCTTCATATGTGGCTTTACACTCAGTAAAACAGAATCAGCACAAAAAAATTACATCAGAAATATATTAATTGGAAGGTTTTAATTTTTGTTTATTTTTCTTCAAATCTGAAGATTAGGGGGTTTAGATAATACATCCAAAAAGTGTACCAAGATATAGCATTGCCTATTTACACCATGTTTCCCCAAGATGGGAACAAGGAACTACTCATCTGTATCTCACTTGTTCTGGTATAACCTATAATCCAGTGCTTTTCCCTGGATTTATTACACATCAAAACCCCATACCTACCCCCAAAATACACACAGTTATTTGCTTTAAAAAGAACAAGATCACTCCAACTCTAGCTTGGGTTAGACGCCAATTTAGCCTTTGGATGACTTTCTTCAGACTAACAATTCCCATCTTCTGTTGCCACCCAACAAGGAATCGCAGGCCTTAAATAGGGAAGCATGTGTTTATTCCTGCCAAGGGACTGCGGTAAACAAAGGCTTCCTTGGAAGCTATTCCTATTGTTTTAGTAAAAGTCTGAGCTGGGTCTCAGATACAGCAGATGGATTGGATTCATCTATATACTCTATTCATTTGACATGGTGAGAAAATATTTGTAGTAGGTGAGGGGAGAGGTGGAGTTTACCCTTTTATTTTCATCTGTAAACGATGAAGCTGTTTAACAAACTAGCAGCATGCCACAGACAAGGCCTGTCAATGTTCCCCAGCAGCATGATCCCAGATTGGGAAAAGAGCTTTGGAGCAGTACAAGATGGGGATGGCAATAGGCACACCAGCTGCAAAAATTCCCAGTGTTTACAAGGGGAGCACAACTTCTTCTGGAGTATGAGCCATGAGACAGACTTAGAGTTTCCCTCCACTGAACAAGCTATATCACTGTTAAAGACATCAGGTCTCTCGTTTTACTTATTCTCCATATATTTTAAAAGCTGATAGATGGGGATAAAAACAAAGACCGTTCTGGGATAGATTACCACTTTTCACATCCTTCAGAAGAGTCAGCATAACTAGCAACAGATTTTGCAGTGCTGTTTATTCCTCTGAGCCCCAGTCAGGTAAAGTTTTCCCTGCAGCAAAGCCAGGTGTGAGATTAGTCATGGCCATTTAAAAATGTTAAAAGAATACTTGCATTGTGTATCTCTGTGCTGAGACAGAGCATTTTTAGAGTGTGGTAACACACAAGCACTCTCTTGACGCAACTAGGGAATCGTTTTAGATTTGACTGAATTAAACTTTTTTGTTGTTGTTCTTTCAGCAAACAAGCGCCGTAAGTGCAATGCTTGTACTGGTGAAATCACTATCAGGACCAAGAGAACACATTGTGGATCTGGAGATGCTAACAGTCAACAGTTTGAATTATCGTACAAGCTCGGTGTTAAGATTAACAATAATAGTGGGACCTTACGCATTTTAGTGGTTTTCAATAACCCTTCGCTGGCACTTAAAGCAGCCAAAGAATATTATCTTAAAGAAAGCACTTACTATTTTATTTATAGATTTTGCTCTCTTTTTTTTTTTTTTTAAGATTTGTTTAGTAAGTTGATATCTTTAATCCACACATTACACCTGTAATTCAGAATTAGTAGATGTGTTCCATAGTATAACATGGGCATTGTCACTTTCTGTATAAAGATCTAAATCTTTTTTATTACCTTTCTTGGACTAGATACATACTTTGCTTTTGTATGAGAACTGTATGTTCATACTACCCTGTAAAACTTCACACACCCTTCCTAGCCAAGTAGGTCATGCAATTAAAAGGTGATCTTCTGTGTTGCTTTTATTTTAAATTCTAATGCAGCTACACTGACAATCTCAAAAAGAAAAAAAATTATATAGTATGAATGATACACAAAGTAAGGGTTATCTGATAAGCTAAAATATATTTCTTCTTTTTAACTACTTTGTAACAAAAGATAACAGTCAATAAAAATCTGTTTCTGTAGACATTTATGTAATATCAGTTGGTTTTTCTGATCTGGGTTGGAGGTAAAGTTACATTGTGAGAAATGTTTTGCATTGGGTTTTTATATGCAGATTGTGTTAACCATAGCACAGAATAACATTCTGCTCTCTCCAAGAAAAACAGACCATAGGAAGAAAATTTCTCCAACAATAAAAGAAACTCCAAATGGAAAATCACCACGCAGGGCATGTGTCTGTGCTTTCTCCTGAGAACACTGTTGGTAGTTACTGGTTAGAGGGATACAGCATTTTCAGACAGAAGTTAACATGCTATTTTTCCAGAAATATTATGTTGTATACTAAGAATTGAGTGCATTTGCTTATTAAGTTATATCATTTTCAGGCACTCAGTCCTATTCCTGCTCAGATGTATCATGTACAGTGTTCATAAAATTTATTTCTAATTCAAGAAGTAATAACATCTTTTGTAATATGTAAAATCTTGTTTCTTGTTTGAAATGTAGTAGTTAATCATTTGATGTACAAAATTTTTAATAAAGATCTCTTACCATATTGTGTGTAGTCTTTTTTTGAGGTAGTTTGTTAGCTGCATTAGGGGGCTGAATTGTCAGCTACTGTGGGAGTCAGCAAAGCCCCATCGAGTGCTGCAGTCAGAATGACCCAGATCTCAGTCCATATAGTATTAGTTCCGGGAAGACTAAAAAACACAATTTCTTTGTAAAAGGACAAACGTATTAACTACTGAGTTTTAGTTTTACTGACATTAAAAAAAGGAAAAATATACCAACATACACACGTTGCTATTTATAGTTGCTGATTTACAGGAAGGAGCCTCTTTCCTATTTAAAATTCATTTTCTGTAGAAAAATATTTGTGAATAGTGCATGCATTATACGCAAAAAAAAAAACCCTCTTGTGGTGCAGACCCACAGATTCATATTTATTAAGTATGTCAATCACCCCTCAGTGATTGCTTTCAGGGGATGTGAAGAAGCAGCGAGCATGGCTGGAGAACTTGGCATCCAGAGGTCCTGCACAGCAAGAGAGCAAAAATTCGCTCCAGAATATAACTTAGAACAGGCCACAACCGCTCTGGTTTAGGGTGACACATCCCCCACGCTCAGACAAATTGCAGAGCAGGACCCCATTATCCAATGATCATTCCTTCAGGCAGTCATTTGTGGCTTCAAACAAATACTTCATCTGCCAAAAGGGTCAGAGCACATGGTTGTGGCATAGACCAAAAAATAGTGCTGGCGCTGGGTCACATTTTCTTTGCCTGGGGCCCCGGAGCTGTGGGGTGAGACCCCAGGTAGCCTTCATCCCTCTCTGCAGAGAGCAGCTCACCAATACAAACCCAATTGCTTTCTAGAGGGATTTAATTGGCGTTTCCCACGGTGAAAACTCTTTAATATAGAGAGTTTGGCTTGTAGGAAGCTCCTTCCTCTCCCCAGAGGGATTCCTCCCCATTCATCATCGCTACAAATCCGCTTGGTTTGAAAGGCAACTCCTCATCCCGCACATGTACTGAGCAAAATGCCTCTGACCTCCTCCCCGCTATTCTTGTGGCAAGCGGCACGTGCTCACCTCCATACTTAATTTGTCAACTAACATTTTCTCTCTGCAGTCTGTCCTCACAAATGAGCTGTGCTGGCCCTCAATCATCCCCCTCTACCCCCAGCATCAGCACTGTTCTTTTACACTGACTTTTAACTTCCCAAATCGTGTAATTCAGCATTGCCCATTCCAAGAAACAATCGATTTTGTTGTTGTCTCTAGCTTTAAAATGGGCAGTTTTCTCCTCAGAGGAGGCTGAAGTGGCTTTGCCTCCTTCAGTCCTGGGACTTTTTTTTTGGCCCCGGCTTGGCCCTGGATGGAATTAAACCAGCCACAGATCATCCCCGACATCCCCAAGCTGCCAGGCTC
This sequence comes from Fulmarus glacialis, assembly GCF_000690835.1. Classification (NCBI taxonomy): domain Eukaryota; kingdom Metazoa; phylum Chordata; class Aves; order Procellariiformes; family Procellariidae; genus Fulmarus; species Fulmarus glacialis. Next base: position 194 of record NW_009213100.1, on the reverse strand, counting down.
TGCCCCGAGGATTTACTCTACCTTCATGCTCTGCCAATGTTTACACCAGTTTCGTCACACACACTTTTAAATCTTCCTTTTAAATCTCTGCTTATCTGACAATGACCCAAAATTGATCATTATACATAGATAAAGATGACATTTATATATTTATCAAATGGCATGAACAGCAGAGACAGTTGTAGCTCGTACAC
>NW_009213099.1:0-18717 GCF_000690835.1 Fulmarus glacialis | reverse complement strand
TAATCATTGCCCAATGCTCCAATCTATCTTGATCCCTCTGCAAGGCTACCATTGCACTAGCAGCCTGTAAGAGGACGGGCACTGTGCTACTGTATGTAAAACCAGAATGACTGTGTATTCCAGGTCAATGTATCTGGCTGATTAATATAACAATAGCATTACAGTAATTACGGTGCTATTTTCTACCTTAACATCTTGCTAGTTTGCTTGTCTTTTGTCAGGACAGCACATCAAGCAGAAGTTTTTGTGAGCTGTCCATGATGTCTCCTACTGTGTTTTCTCTTGCAGCTTTCTTTTATCTAGAATGTATCTGTTGGCAAGAATAGCAAAAGTGACTTATTTTGATATGCTGTTTGTCAGACTGCATTTTTTCACCGTGACAGTACCTGTTCATCTAGTTTTATAAAATACCTATGAAGTTCCTTGGGTTTTCTTTAATTTAGTTTAATCTAAAATATGTATCAACTCTATAGTCTTCTGGTTCAAATCTTTTCCTGGAACGCATGCTATCATATTAAACAGCATCATATCTAAACCAGGAAATTGAGACACTTTGCTCTGTTAATATTTTGCCTTTTCTGAACATTGATCATTGTATTCCAGCTCTTTATTTTTTCTTTGTTTAGCCAACTTGCAATCCCACTTCATGGCTACTTAATTTCAGAACTCTGTTGTGTCAGAGGCCTACTGAAACATAAAATTTGCCAGTTGTTTTTTTAGTATTTATTGCCTCACAGCCTTCATAAAGAACTGTGATAGATTCACGAGGCATAATTTTCATTACAGAAGCCATATAGTAAAGGTTCATTTGAGTTATTTTGTAAGTTCCTCTTTAGCTAGTACTGCATCTGTTTTACTTGCTTTACTGAAACAAGGCTTAGAGGTCCCTAAATCCCAGAGTACATTTAATTACCTTTTTAACTACTGGCAAAGCATCTGTAATCTTTCAATGTAAAGTTAGTTTTAATGAGATTACATATTTTTGTTAGGCACTTTACTGCAAATTGACCTTGGTCGTGTACCCTCAGATTCTGGTGACTTCTTTAATCCATAATTTTTTTCCTAATATTCCTTCTTTTCCTCTTTCTCTCTCTCTGACAGTACCTCACCTTTATTACCGAAAAAGAACAGGTGGAAGGCAGGTATCTCCCTAACGGAGATAAACACTGGTGCAGAGAGTCATTTACTTTCTTTGCAACGTTTCATCTCCTTTCCGTGCTCTCTCTCTATCCTAGTGAGGGCACTTCTGCACAGCCTCTTCTTCTTTCACAACCTATTGAATCCTGAGAACTGCCCAAATAGTCCATAAATAATAATGAACAGATAAGAGTACTTGGGATCAAGCGCACAACTTTGCTATATAAATGTCAGGTGCTTTGTTAGGAGTTTTTGGTATTACTTGGTGATGAATCAACTTCAGCATTTGTATCATGGTCAATGATCCCTCGGAGACCTAAAGACTGAGGTTGAAGCCTGTCCTTACGACAGACTGCTATTCACAACAGGCAGACCTCTACTTCTGGAAATCTAAAGATTACCTTGCTTTCCTTGCCTGCTGTTGCTGTCAGCTCCAAGTGCATGAAGTTCGTAGTCAGTGAACCTTTCTTCTGAACATGGTGTGACATGCAAAGTGTTTTATGGTGACTCAGAAAGTGCAATAAGAGGACAAGGATGTGTGTCCCCTTCAAAGGGGAACAGTATATATATGAGATGCAGTACGTGCACTGTGTATGGCTTTCTAATGATCTAATGACAGGCCTGTGATGTTCATCATCTCTAGAGCACAGTGTGGTCTTTTACAGTGTGGTCTGCATGAAGATGGACACAGCAGGTCTACAAGGAGCCATACCTTAACCATGAATTGTATTTACAAATATAGGTTTACTAATATGATGGCTAATGAAAAGCTAATCACCATAAAATGTTTGATATACTAACATTAAAAATGCAGCTATAGTAATAAAAATAGCATTGTAAAAATAATATCCTACTGAACACATCTGCTCCTTGTATATATTCAAAACCACATCTGCCTAGCTTAGTGACAAAATGAATTTTTTTTCTGTACTCATTAGTAACATAAAACTAATGGATTCTGCTCTGATTCTCTCCGTAGCAACTGAATTTCCTGCCAGTTCCAGTTGCAGGACTAAATTCCTCTCCCAGTTCATTCAGTACAGTTTTGTTGAGAAGAGTGGGACAGCACAGCAGTAGTCCAAAGGAGCACTCTAGGCCCCTGAGATTGCAAAGGTGTAACTTAGGACAAAATTTAACTTCCAGGTTTTTTTTTTTTTAATTGCTGCTGGTAATGCATAAGCCAGAAAGAACACAGATTGATTTTCAGAACCTGGCTTCTGTTTGCAGGTCTGGCAGTTGGCAAAAAAACCCATTATACTGTAAACAGTGCAAATTTGATCCAGAGGCCATTGAGATATACCAAGTGTGGAATCCCACAATGCCATTTTAGACAGTTGCTTTTTGGAGTGAAACTGCATTTTAAACAGTGAAAGCTGATTATTTCTTGTTGCACTGTTTATTTTGTTCCAAACATTTATGATTTGATAGAAACAAGAAACTCTGAGATAGCTTGAGATGCTGTAAAAGAGTGCACCTGCAAAACATCTTTTAAGTAGCATTGCTTTTTTAGTCAATAAAGTCTTGAAACTTTGCAAATGAATAAAGATACAGCCTTTGCTTGAGAGAAAGAAGTGATTAAAAGACACAACACCCAGGAGTGTAAATGAGCAGTAAATCATTGAGACAGTCTTTTGAAATCACTTTCAGGCCTCTAAAATGCCATCATCCTCCCTATATGGGATTCTAAGTCCCCAAAAGTGTATTTTGTGAGCTGTGAGAAGTGAGACTTGGTTACAAATTCAGAAATCACCATTCCATATGCATTGTTTTTGTTATTCCCTTTGTAAGTTTGTAGCTGGAAAAATCTGTTTTGATCATGTTCTTCTAAGCAACCATTTCCTGAGCTATCTAATGCTATCCTAAACCTTGGACTGTCTCCCTCCTGTCCCCCAGCTGCTTCGCTGGAAGGCCATTAACCACCTCACTCCTCTCCCATTTAAAAAGCCTTTTCTAATTTCCAGCTTTAAATTTATTCATGGTTGGCTTATAATCATGTGGTTTTGTGCCAACATTGTCATTTAACTTAAATAGCTCTTTTCCCTCCCTGATGTATACATAAAGAGACATCGTATTCCTGGTCTGCCTTCATCTTCCTAGCCTAAACATCTTGTTAGGCTCTTTTTGTCTTCTCTCATAAGCAAGGCCCTCCATCCCACGATTATTTGAGTAGCCCATCTCTGCAGCCTGCTTGAGCTTTGTGGGTTTTGTTAACATCCAAACAATATTTAAAGAATACAAATGTGAATCCAGAACCTCCTGAGAAAATTGTTAATTACCTATGCTGTTTAAACATAGATTAAAAAGCCCTTCACTATCAGGAGTCTCCCATGTTGATACTTTTACAACATGAGCAGGCAGTGGAAAGCTACTTCATTGTATGTTGTACAGGTTTTACATCATTTCTTCAAATTCTTCAGTACACAGACCAGTACTTGCAGATGACATGTGCGTTTGTGACATACAGTGGAATGTTTGGGGGCTATATACACAAAAGAGAGGCTTATAGGATACTTAGTATTGCTGGGGGCAATAGATCACACAAAGACACATGTATTTTGAAACCTGTAGCAGGTATGATACAGACAAGCCTACATGAGACTTGAAACAAGCTGCAGCTGAATTCTACAACTACAATTTTTCAACTGATACAGAGGACTGCAGAAACCTGAGAACTGTAGCAACCTGAAAACTGCTGAGCAATTCCCAGTAAATCCAGGAACTTTCCTAAGACATGGAAATGAAAATACAGGAGTGTGAGCAGTTCGTAAGAGATGACATTTGATTGAGTTAGTTACTGTAGCTCATCAGTGGAGGCACGGTAAAGGGCTGTGTGTTCAAGTCTAGTCCTTTGCAATACCAAAGTAAAAAGTATTAGCTGAAACACTTTCATAGTAGTTAATTGACCTTTTACAGTGGTTTAAGCAAACAGATTTTACTTTGAATTTGCAGTGAATTTGGACCATGCACATAATCAGCTTGCACAGCTCTATTGATGAGTGCTAATTCATTAAGCTGTGATAACTTGCTCACTTACAGTCAGCTGTCCACACTCATCATGCTGCCTTTAGCAATGTGCCATAGCTGTTTTATGCTGGAAGAGCATTAATGTTCTCTACATGTTGCTGAGAAGAACTGGAAGGCTTTTAGCATTAAACAAATGCAACCAAAGTATTTCACATGTCCGGAACTTAGGGGTTTGGCAGAGAAAAAACATTTGAGTGTTTTTGGAACAAGAAAACAGTACAATTTCCCTGTCCTTCTTCCTGGACTTAGGATATGGTTGAATTTCCTACCTCCACAGTCATTAAGAGCAACTCCATAGATCCTACCACTGCATCCAGCAAACAAAGAAATTTGTCTCATTGCATAAAGATACTATTGTAATTTGAGTGCTGAAGGCCAGGTAGGCCTCAAAGTTAAAACTTCACTGAGATGAACGGGAGTCATTCATTCAGCAAATAGAGCTGTTTTTAGCAGGAACAGAAGGTTGGACCCATTTTTGCATTTAATTCATGTAGCAGAGCTTTCCTTTAGAGCTAACATTGATAAAGCCATACTACCCTATTGCTCTGATGTGGCATACGAATCATTAGGGATGCTTAGTTTGCTTTAAAGTAAGGCTGCCCAAAATAAGATATGCAATGAAAAGTTAAGTAATCCGGTTCTTCTGCAATGAGAATTGAAAACAATATATAGAGCATTGTATGCAATTATAAGTTATACAGGTTAAATATAGCATACTACTACACACTTCAGAATAATTTTTTTGACCGATAGGACTAAGGTAAGTATTGCTTCTTCAAAAAATACTGAGAAACAGAATACAAAAAGAAATCCTTATCATGTTTCTTGGCGATGCAAGACCAAAGGTAAACACTTTGAAGTTTATGATTCTGGGCAGACTTGTCTGTGTCTTGTATTTGGCTTGATCTTGAGCATTTTTCAATTGACTTGGATCAAATTCCATAATCAAAACCATAATGACTTTTTGGTTTATTACAGTAGAATGACTTTGAAGCCAGTTCTGCTCTCCTATCACTCAATGAGATTTCTCTAATAGTTAACAACTATACCCCTTTTTAAAGCAAAAGTAAAGTAAAATGTATTATTGCATCACATAACCTTCATTTACTGAGCCCAACCTTATCTTAACAATGTAGAATCTTGCACATAAAATCAAGCTGGTTTTGCAACATGGGAACTGTGGTAGAAGTGTGCTTAGTAAATTCACAAAATATCCAGGCAACCAATACCATGCCAAGAGTGACTCTCTTAAAATGCAGTCATGTTCATCATCTGTGCTATACTTCCACAAGTTAAACTAATTTAACTGAGGATAGCTGTAGTCCAAAGGACCTGGGACTTGTCCCATCTCTACCATTGACCCAGTGAAGCTGAACTGCCACTGAACTGTGCAGTTTCCCTTGATGTAAAGTGGAAATGGTTTACATCAGGTAGGTCCCCAACAACTTCTTTTAGAGGGCATGTCTTCCCCTTGTGGTATGTACCCATACACTGTCCTGCCATACACCTTTACTTTTGCAGCACAGATGTGTAAGATGTGTAATTTGATGCCACGAATTCCTCCCCGTGAAGTTAACAGAACTGAATCAAGACTTGCAGGATTAGACCCACATCTTACTTCTGTACAATATTTGCAATAAACTGATGATCATGTCATTTGTACATCTTACGGAAGAGAGAAAAGCAGTTATTGTTCTTTCGGTCAGTTTATTTGATCGTGCCCCTTTCTTTTCTTGCTGTGAGTTCTTAAATCTGTGCTAATGAGAAATGACCAAGGATGATCTGATTGTTTGTAGCATGTCACTCCCGTTTTGTGCTCCATTTTGTTCCTTGAAGTTTCACACAATAATGGCAAAACAATAGCACATTCAAAATCAAGTACTAAATGTGTAACCTATTTGTAGAACGTGTTTGTATACAAATATATACTTCTAGTGCTGCCTACATTCAAAATGTGCCTGTATGGAGCATTCCTCATATTTTACAGAAGGTATGAAGGTCAGCAACTTGGCAATTTATAAGAAAAATCCTAAACATCATCACAACGCATGGCCAAATCTTCCATATTAAAGTACGAGAGAGTGCTCCTGCGCAGCTATAGAAACTGCTTAGGTATCTTCTAAATGAGTCGATAACTTTTTTTTTTCCCCTAGGATGTAATTGGAAAAGCACTGCAGTATATTGGAACATATGGTGAGCTCTGCAACACAGAGCAAGTGGTGGCTCTGATTGACGAGGAAATGTGTATCAACTGTGGCAAATGTTACATGACCTGTAATGATTCTGGCTACCAGGTAAGAGCACAGCTGTAATTAGCAGAAAGGCACGATGAGTTATCTTTCTGCTGCTGGGAAGAAAGAATCCACCTTCTGTTAATGAGCAGGTGGTAAAAACAGATGTCTAAAATATTGGATTCGAACCCCAGCATGCTCCCAGGCTATGCCACGCAAGTCCTGCCTGAGCTGTCTGCGCGGCAGTGAGAACACTGCCCAGCATGGCTTTTTCTGGAGGGCTATGCAGAATGTACCACATCTCGCTGGCTTGCTCTAGGTCACTCTCCCAGTCTCTCCCTAACTGCAAGTGGGAAGCGGGATTCTTTTTAAGAGGAACAAAATGAAGGAGACCCAAGTCGGATGGCAGTAAATGCAGTTCTTTGATGGTTTTCAAGTACACCAGGGAGAAAGGGAAGAACGCATCCCTTCCTACCGAGGGGGTGTGGGGAGACAAGAGCTGTTCTTATTGCCAAAAGCTTTTTAAGAAACCTAGTCCTTGTTCCATCAGCATAACTGAACTTGAACTAATTCGGGTTTCAGGCAGGTGGGTTTTTGTTTTGATCTTGATTGAGGTAGAAATCCTTTCTCCAGGATACCTGCCAGGGTTTAGAGCAGCAGGTGGAAGTTTGCAGAAATCTTTGTGACCAGAAAATAGCACAATTTTGAGCTGGGGCTCCTGTTTGCAGCAAAGTATTTCTCTGATTTCTGCTCAGTGCGGTAACATAAGTTGTATGAAATGTATAGCATTTCTACGTGCCATTCCTTGCCATGTCCACTGGAGCTGATGGACTGGTCTGCAGTAAAAAGGGCAGTACAGGAGGACTCATGTTCTTTTAGAAAACCAAAATATGATCTTAGCATAACCTCCATGGAATCCAATATGCAGTAAGCAGTAATTTCTACATGAATTTTTCCATTCATCCCAGGCTGAGAATAGTTTGTCAGAAACAAATACTTTAACTGAGCACCAAGTTTCCTCTGAACACCATGACCTTTTGTTTATCCTTAATTCAGTCTAATCAATAGTAGGTCTGCTGAATTTAACTACATACAGTCAAAGAAAGAAGTCTTCCCATTTAAAATCAACTCCTGCAGTTAAAACAAGTGTATCAGAGCAAAGGTAGATGCGGATTTTTTCCACTGATATGAGAAAATTAATGCTGCATTTATACCAGATCAGATTACTATAGTAGCCTTTTAACTCTCTAAATTTCTTCTTGACACTGCAATCTTGACCTCTTCTCCTTCCATCACATTTCCCAGTGAAGGGGAGGATATAGCCCTTGGAGAGCAAAAGACTGTGTTAATATTTAGTAAAACTTTCTTTTCTATAACTGGAAAAAAAAAATCAGCACCAAAAGAACAAAAGTTTAAAACCCCAGGAGGTTTTCTAAGCACAAAAAAATGTTTTTTCCTCAATTAGTTAAGGAAATTGAAAAGAAATTAATTGCAAAGAATTGCAAAGAAATTCTTATTTGCAAACAAATCAACCCCCCTCTTCAAAATAGCATCTGCTTTGTGCTTCTTTTTGTTTCACAAATATCCATGCTGCTCTACAGAGCTATCACCTTGTATGACTCCAACAGAAAAGCTTTCCTTAATTTAAAGTTAGCACTGTACTGCTGACTTCCTCTCCTTCTTTGAACTCCCTTTCAAGATGTGCGTTGTTGTTAGGGAGAGAAGAAGGAGTCCTTTTTAAATACTCACAAACCAAAGCTCTCTTTGTGCTCAAGCTAAACTAAAACTTGTAGATTCAGGGCAGTTAGTACCTACCTCATGCCCTTGCTGGTTGCTACAGCAACTTCTGTGCTTTCCTGGTAGTGAAACCCCAAATGCCACAAATCTGCCTTTGGAGCCAACCTGCAGCACCACCTAGTACCTCCCATCTCCTTCCTGGCTCCCCCAGTTGCTGACGGTGGTTAGGGAGATTTGCGAAGGCACCACTTAGAATCATAGAATCATAGAATCATTAAGGTTGGAAAAGACCTCTAAGATCATCGAGTCCAACCGTCAACCCAACACCACCATGCCCACTAAACCATGTCCCTAAGCGCCTCATCTACACGTCTTTTAAATACCTCCAGGGATGGTGACTCCACCACTTCCCTGGGCAGCCTGTTCCAAGGCCTGACCACTCGCTTGCAGAGAAGCGAGAGTTCAGCTTTCAGGCCTGATTTTTCCTTCCTAAAACTCTTAAAAGTAGATATTCAGTGGGTATTCAGTGGGGTTTTTTTTATTTTTTACTTTTCTAGGCTTGCTTGTTAGATATTAAAGCTTTTGCGGTTGTGTGATGCTTTTGTTTTTGCTTTTAATTGCCATTTCCATTATACCAGCAGCTTATTTCATTGAGACTGCAACTGTTATTTCACATTCAAATACACTTATCACCCTAATTGGTAATGAGGATTCACTGCATGGAAACGTGAGAACTAAAGCAAGCTCTGCCTGCCCAAAACTCAGATATCCCTTTTGAAGATTTGCAAAGGAAAATAATCATACGAGGCACAGCGTGCTGTGTTTTTCTCTACTATTTATTAAATTAGATTGTTTATGCTGTCCTGAAAAGAAAAGGCAAAAGAACACATTGTAGCCAGCGTCGTGCTGAAGCCGTAGAGGCATGGTGTGGTGTCTCCTCTGAACCAATAACCCTGGCAAATTGCTGTCTTACAAAATATTTCCTTCGCGTGAAGGAGGAATATCCCTCTGGGAGTTTAAACATCATGGGCCAAACTCCTCCTTTTGTAACCAGCCCTTGTGACCCATCAGCTTTTGCCGAGGTGTAATTTGGCCCATATTTCTAATTTTAAAGTGTCAGGAGGGGGGGTTGTTTTGTTCCCTGCCAGTTGAACAGTTGCTATAGCTGCAGTGCAGAATCACACCAAGATGTCTCCCAGTGCTGTAGCACAGGAAATGCAGGCACTAAAGTGGGAGCAATTTTGACCTTTTCCGTGAGTGACATCAATAATGTTTATTCCTGTTCACAGGCTATCCAGTTTGATCCCCAAACCCACCTGCCCACGGTTACTGACAGCTGTACAGGCTGCACCCTGTGTCTCAGCGTCTGCCCTGTTATCGACTGCATCCGCATGGTTTCCAGGACAACACCCTACGAACCAAAGCGCGGGCTGCCCTTAGCCGTGAACCCCGTGTGTTGAGGTGATCAGTCTGACAGCTAATGTGAACTTTACACTTGTTTGATGCAATTGATTTGCTTTCTAATTAGTCCTTGAAAATCTACTCTTATAAAAAAATGTAATATTGATAGCCGTTACAATGAACACTGTGTTTTCCAATTACTATTTTTACAACAATTAAGTTTTGAAATTACAGAAAGGCAGCAATTAGGCAGTTGTGGCTGTCAGTTGTCCACTATTTGAAGTGCAACTTTCTCCTTACAATTCATGCTGCAATTTCAAAATTTCTCTATAGCCTCTTTAATCTCTATGTATTTTCTGGCTGTAAATATAATTAAGAAAGCATTTTTAATGAACTACAAATCAATGTACAAGCTAACTGTTTTCAAGGAGGCATTTTGTAATTAAGCATTACATTTAGTTTTAAAAGAGTTTCTTAGAAGATGTAATTAACTACATCATAGCATTCAAACAAAGCAATGCAGCTTCTATTTTTCTATGGGAAGAAATGAAAGGGAGTTTAAAATAGGATTTAAGAACTGGATTAATCACTTTCAAATACTACAGCATATGGTAGTGTATTTTTATAATCCTTTCTAATTCTTTCTCACACTAGTCACTTTATAGAATAAATTTGCTGTGCACTGACACATGCTGGACTCTTCAGATTTGTGTGTTGCATGGGTAGCTTGATCATTACTTTTTCCCCACTCATAACATCTCTTTAAAAATGGTTAAACAGGCTTATCATGAAGTCCAGGTTGCATTTCAGGATTCTGAGATGTGACAACATTTTTTGCTCCAAGCTCATCCTCTAAATAACTTCTTAATTGTGCCAATTAATGTTCCAGAATATACACGTTACAGGTCAGAGATCTGATTACGTGCAAATGGAATACACACCCTGCAGACTGTATTTGCCAAACACAGACACATAGGGCAAACCGGCAAGATGATTTCCTCCAGTGCCAATTCTTCATACTTATTGGTTATGTATGGTTATAATAGTTTCACAACCAAAAAGAAAAATAGATTTGTCTGTCTTGCTAAACAATATCTCAGTTTTAATCCATTTTTCATTCACAGTAGGAACTTTCTAGTATGAACATATTGCTGTCTGCTTTACTCCACTTAAGAATACAAAGCTGTTAGCTTCATAATAATAATAAATGATCTATCAATTCAATTTCTTATACCCTATATTGTGATCAGCAAAAGCTTTGATTAAAAATATACCCTGACTTTTGTTTCTTGATTTATGAATTGTGCACCGAACTATAAATAAATGTTGAAACCAACTTGGGTTGGTTTGTGGGGTTTTTTTTCATTTACTAAACAGATTTTTCTTGTAGAGGCTTGTCAGGTGGTGTTTCATGATCTCTAAGATTCACTCCAGGAATCATTAATGAGGTAATTCATGTGTACCTTATTCCATTAATTGCCTACAGTGCAGAATGCAGCATGCTCTTTGCCCCTCTCTGGCACCTCTTTGTCTGCCTTTGACTTGTCTTCCTTTTGCATCCCTTCCCCACACGCACACACTTGTGTGCACACATATGTACACTCTGCGTCACTCTAAAGTTTTGAAGTGTCATTTCATTTAGTATCCTCGCTCCACCAGCACTGTTTTGCTGACACTTTGGGCTTGCTTGATGAGATCCCTTGGCAGGCTCAAGCCCAGTGTCTCCACTAATAGCCTTCTCTTCATATTTTAATTTTTCTCTTCATCATTGTGGATTTTTCACACTAAGATGAAAACAGGAACAGATAGTCGTACTGCTTAGAAAATATTTGCCTGAAACTTCTTTAAAGCTCTTGGTCTTCTGGTAGTTTCTTACCTTACGTGAGCTATAGAGGACCACAGGAAGAACAAGCTGGTTTGTGAATGTTAGGGGCAAAGTTCGGAGACTCTCTGCATGTACTGCTTGTACCTCTTCCGAGGAGCTGGCTGACAGGCAGCATATGCTTGAGTGGGGCAGAAAACAACATCAAAATCAGATCGTCTGGAAGTACATTTTACGTTCTCAGTTAGCAGATGCAAGGAAAAGTAGCTATCTTCTCCCAGGCTGTTACCATGTACTTCTTATTTTGTATCCTACCTACCATGAACCCTGAGGGTGCGAGGTGGTGTGCCACCTGCGACTGAACTGGCCAGCTTCTCCAGGTCTTTTGTTGCTGCATCGTCAGACCTGATTACCTTACTATCCTGAAGGCATCACATCTGGTATTGTGGCTTCTTTTAAATAGAGGGCAATGCCAGAAGACCTAATTTAAGTAGCTAAGCACATGTACATCATAAACGTAGCAGCAAAATTAGAGCTTTTCCTAGGATATTCAGTAGTCGCAGGACATCCAGTATTCCCAAGTAGCTATAAAATAATCTTCGGAGGAGTAAAGGCATTCTTTGTGAATCAAGACTATAATTTGTTTACCGAAGCAGGAATAATGGGTTATATTATGCAGGTTTCTTTCTCACTACCCACCCTCTCCCCACTCTTGTTAAGTCCATTAACAGCTTCAGGAAATGCATTCCCAAATGAATGTGAATACTTTCTAACTCTGACAGTCAGCAGTAAATCTTAGTGTTGCAGGACCTCAGAGAAGTGGCCACATTTAGGTCTCCTGCAGGATTGTCTTTCAGTCATAAGGTAAGGTGAGGTGTAAACAGGCAGGGGAGAGCCACAAAGGACATATTCCTGGGTTTTATAGGTTTTTTCACATCCATCTTGAGGAATCCATCCCATTCAGTGCATTCAAGAGCCAAGGAAACAAATCAGAAAAAACTGGTCTATTCTGCAAACACTGTAGCCAGTTATTAAAAAAAGGGATATGAATTTTCAAAGTGTAAAAGGTTCCAAATTAAGCTCATATATTTTAGTGATTTAGTTGCACATTTAAGGAATTATGTATTATTAAAGACATGCTGGGCAAAATCCTGCAACCCTAGCCCTTGCAGTTTTTAGACATGTTGTGCTATTGATTACTATTATAAAATATTGTAAACTCTATTCGACAAATTAAATTATGATAGAAATGCCATAGCTCATCCTCCAGTAGCACATTCTTATTCACATCATATTCCTGAACAGAAAAAAGCTCCCCCTGTTCAGTGTATGCTCTGCAGTCCAAGAAATACTTGAAAAAGCTGCCAAATCTGCTTGTGTGAATCCCAATGCACCCATACACGTTCATTGGAAAAAGAGATGTTTTGCCTTGCTAACAGACTACACAGGCAGTTTGGTTTTTGGCCTCTAGGATGAACAGACATTATATTTCCAAGGCACTGGATTGGCAATGTTAATAGCCACATCTGAAAAATTACACAGGATTTTTTAAATGCATAATTTCCTGATTTTAAATTAAATACTAATTTGATCTCTTAGCAAAATTAAAACTAGCCTTTGTGCATGAATCTGATGGGTAGCCTATATCTCCAATGTTGAAGCCAATGTACATGTATACTGCGCCTTGCTCTGATGCTTTACCAATCGCTAGAGGAAGCCTTCTTTGCAGACACTCATTTGCTCAGCTCATAAAATTTGGCAGAAGCAAAATGCAAGTTACCTGTCTAGAATCACCACACCTCTTTGTTGTGTCTTGGAGGACACAGGGCTGTGTGGCCTCTGGGAGAGGTGGCTCGGCAGCTGCAGAGTGGCTCGCTGTCATTTCTGCAGTCTCCCCGCCTTCCAGCACATATTACTGTCACCTTTGGCTCCTCCAGCTCTGTTGTCTTTAAGCCTTTTATCTCAAGGTGGCAAAAGTGATTGCTAGTTTCAAGGCAAACTATCCAAACCCCAACTGAGTGCCATCAACCCCATGCCTCATAAAACCACTTTGTTTAACACAATCCAAGACAGCCTTAGAAATATAATGTTAAGCATAGGTATTTCCTATCAATAAGAAGATCCTGCCAACATATTCCGTATGTATGTTTCATTATTTATCTACTGTAACATGGGGTTGGGCATGTGGTTAAAATTTTATATTTTTTTCAACATGTTTCCTAGTAGAAAATATTTTTTTAGATAAAATATTTATTTTATTGGCAAAGGTTTCACTTCACCAGGCTGCTTTGCTCCTTTGATGAACTGTGGAAGATGATAGGTTTTCATTGGCAACATCTGGGGCAACCTGGCAGACTCCCTCGGCAGCTGGATTGGTAACTTCAGAGTTGCTTCTGGGTCTTTCACATAATTAGTCTGCTTATGGGCCCTCTGGGTCGCTTCGTCTTTGCTGTTGCCATTTCCTTTCTTTTCTGAGGAACTGTAAGCTCTCCAGTTATTTCTCCAGGAGATCAGTTTTTTAACAACTCTTCCTCAGGTTGGTCTGCTGGGTCTTGTGCAAACGTCCACGCCGGCCTTGCCCAGGAGCAGAGACCCCGCTTTTATCCCTCCTTCTTTCCTGGAGGTCTGATTCTTCCCATCGTGACTTTTTGTGATGTGGGAGCAGAGCTTCTCAGTGCTACCAAGCAGTGAAGCTGGAAGTCACCTCGGCAAGTGGACACATATCGCCTCTGCACAAATAAATCCCTAAACAATCTCAAATCTTAACAGTAAACGCGCATGCGCACACACACTCTCCTCTTCAACTTTAAGCAAACTAAAGTTAGCACACGGGAATGCAGTTGTTCATTTTCTGTAAAAGAACTGCAAGTTGTTAAGCTTTACCTTGCTATGCCTACCTGCATGCTTTCAGACACTGGGGCTGGGCAATATATGTGAATTAACTTGGACGGAGCACTGGAACAGAAGAAAATCCTTCCCGCGGTGGCTCAGCAGCTGAGAACTGTAGCTGTTCAGTTTATCTGTGCTTTGCCAAATGCTAACATACCTCTGAACTCATTGGGGTTTCTTGTGGTGTTGTAGAAACACCAACCCTCTCGCTCTGCAGATTTCCCGTGCTCTGCAGAGAACTGCCTTCGCACCTCACACAGCGGGGGCTTCCTTGCCTTCTAGCCTCCAGATGTGGAGGTTAGACAGTACTCGTCTGTCTGCACCGCATGGGCCTTTCCATGTATTTGGCAACCACGATCCTTAAAACAAGGGCAGCAAATGGCTTCAAGCTGTTGCTCACCCGTTTTTGAGGTACTATGTAACGTTCAGGAGAATCTTAATAAATGCTTTTCATACAAGTTGACTAAAGGAGTGGCAACCATTGTTTTTTTAAGGCCAAACCTTTTACTTCTTCAACATTGTGATACAGTTAAAGTCGCTCCTCAGTATCACTGCCTTCAGCGGTGAGAGCTCTTTTGTTGCATTTCAGCCAAGAAAGAGGCAGTCAGTATCAAATGCCTACCAATACGCTGGTAGTTGCCGCTGAGAGTCACACACCACCAACTAGAGCTAATCATCATCCTAAAGGACATTTTTCTCACCTGTTTAGTCTAGAGACTACTTACCATCACAGCTTTTACTTCTGCTTAGCGGAGACAGGTTTAGACCTCATCACTGAAATCTTCATATTCAACTGTTGAGAAATAACGTTTCTCGGGAACTGAATTCCCGTTATCATGCAAATCAGATGGCCTGCAGATAAAAGTCACCCACTTTGTGCAAGTGCACGACGCCGAATTTTGTAAGTCTGAGTTCAGTGAGGGAAGTCGGTGCCTTCTGTTTCTCCTATGGGTGTGCTATATTCTCTTTTACTTATTTTAGGCAAAGTGAGTGATGTGGAGTTTGACAAATCTCAGTGTAACAAAAGGGAGCTAAAGTGAATGGAAATGATCCTGCGCTGTGGTGTAGGGCTCCAGCCTGATGAAAGCATCGGGGCTGGGCAGCGCCGGCGACCCTCCCGGCAGCTGCTTTCCCAGGGAGCACCGGTTGTGCAGGGGCTGCCCCAGGCCCCTCGGAAGGGCAGAATGGGCACTCCTCTTTCCTCTGCTTTGGCATAGGCTTTAAGAACAGTCTGTCCTCTTCGCTGCTGGCAAGACCATGGGTCACCCTTTCCGTGACTTCAATTTTAAAACAAAAGCAAGCACTGCAGGATTTCTTATTGAAGTCTTTAAGAATTACTACTTTTAAACAAAATCATGAGAAATGCAAGTGAAAAGACTATATGAAAAGACTATTTTTCATAAGATGAAATAGCTAGCAGGATGGTAAGCACAATTATGTCTTGGTGTCTGGGCTAGCGTTGCAGTGATTTCCTGTGCAGTCACCTGCTTCATAACTGTAGGAACTTCCCATTCTAACACATTTGCTGGTTCACGATCACATGCAGAGCAGTCTTTTTAAAGAGCCCCATGCTGTACTCCATGGATCTTTTCTTATGATTGTGCGTAGGTAAACCCCTTTCAAAAGTTTTATGCAGTGCAAACATATATGTTATTTTATGCTACTAGCCTATTTATTGGATTAGCTTGAGGATTTGATGCAAAAGCTTAAGATGATATTGAAAACACACATCACTTCTATTGTAGCTAAGAAAATCGGCTTTAGAACTAGAGAGACCTTGTATCTGGCATTATGTATAGCCCTTTAGCTTTTTAGCATGGCTGTTCTTTGTTACTATAGCAACCGAATTAACCATTTCATTAATATAATGGAATAAAACACAGTTACTCATTTTTGCACTCACGGGTAATCCACATTCAGCTTTCAGCAGTAATCTACATTCAGCTTTCAGCATACTCATCAAGCTGTGTCCCTTTCACCTCAGCCCCAGATATTTCCTTAGCGTTGCCAAAGGGTTTTTATTTGTATTTTTCCTTGTTGGAGAGAGAGTGAGCTGTTGTTTTTGAAGAACATTATATTTTTTGTAATTAAATTTACCTTCATTTCATTGGCTAGCTTCTGCTTAGCATGCCTTAAGTGGAAAAGCAGACTTCACAGGCAGCATTCAGTGCAAAGAGGTGTTCTTCGCATCAGAAAAGAATAAATCACTTAAAATAATGAAACCTCATGCCTGTGATCAGCTTCTGGGCTAAACTTGGCATGATGTGTTCTACTGTAAATACTAACAGTACTCAGCTATGTACGCTGCCCAAACAGTCGTGTTGCTGAACTGTGGTGTTAAAAGCAGATGGAATGCTGCACTCTTTGTTTACGTTGGTTTTAATGTTTCCCAAGCCATGCCCACATGTCGTAATGGTTATTGAAATAATAGCTTAATTAAAATAATACGTCCGCCCATCAGCAGAAGGAAGCAGGACTACTCCCTGTGTGTGGCACGGGCAGGGGTGGTGTCAGCCCCGTCTGCATTGCTCTTCCCAAGCGCTGCTAGTCCCGGTGCTGCCCTTGCACTTGCTCCATCCCTGTGACAGCGTAGTGCCAGCTCTGCGGAGGACTGGGACGCAGCGGGGCTTGGCTGAGACCCGCACAACACCTAGCGCTCCCCTTGGCAGTCTCGGATTTTGGCCAGCGGTAACCAAAACAGGCTCTACGGTCAGCTGGAAAAGCTCTTCATAATATACTGGTGCCAGGTAGCCGCAGAGGCTACAGTGGCAGGTGGGGCGCAGTCAGGAATTGGAGGACCCCTTGGCTCTGACTTGCTGCCTGCCAGTGACAGAGGGGCCACAGTGCCCCGGTGGGCGCCAGCGATACCCCAAGACTGGGTCTGCTGGTTTTAGTCTTGCTTTGTGCCAGCAAGGTGACAGTGAGTGTACAACACAGGCTCTTGGCTAATATTTATCTGACTGTCCTTCTAAAGCAGCTACTGGTGCAAAGTCACAGGCCAAATTTCAGCCCATGAAATTCATCATTATTAGCAATTCCACATCTGAAGTCATTACAAATGAAGTAGCATATCTGATGCGTGGGGTTTTTTTTTCTCTAATATAACTCTGAAGTTAGTAATGTGAAACTGAAGTTTTACTGGAAACAGAGCAGATGTGTAAATGATTTTGAGAAATGAGTTAATTAACTTTAAAGGTATAAACCCTTTCATTAAAAAGACAAGGCATAGAAGTTAACAGCACAATAGCATATTGCCTGCTATAAGACTGTTCATTCACTGCTGTTTGAGTGAATGTATAAATCATATAACCTACAAGGGCTAGTAGAGTCTATATCATTCATATGTGCTGCCTTCCCTACCTGAATTAAGTTTTAAGTGCTTCCTCCTAGGCAATTCATTGTGTAAGAAATGCCCGAAGACCCAGAAGGAGAAAGCTATGTAGCTGGCAAGGTGAAAGACTGCAACTGGCCCTGGACACAAAAGCCTAAGCACAAAGCTCTGTGCGCATTGCAGATAGTGCTGGTGCCATATTCTCCTCCTGCCTTTGTTTCTCTTTGCGTATGGAACACATCCTCCCAGCTGCCTGGTAATACAGGACTAAGTTAATTTTACCATTACATATCATGATGTTGTAGGTGAGGAGTTTGGACTAGTAAATGTTATGTTAACACTAAGCTTTTGAATCAATGGTTTAGTTTTGGGCAACTTGTCATCTGGTGTAAGTTTAGCCAGAAGACTATGTCCTGTAATAATTAACAGAGAGCTTGTGGCTTCCAAAAGCATTGCATCTGAACACCTTTTCCTCCACACAGAGGTTAATACTGGTACAATAATTAATATACATTACTATATTTTTTTTTCAAACTTAACAATTCTTTTCTATCCTTTACTAGAACTTGGCATGCTTTAAAAATGGCAATTGGGTACTTTAGACACTCAACAAATAAGCTGGAGTGATTGGGGGCGGGGGGATGGACCCTTAGCTGCAACTCATTGGAACTTCTCTTGTCCAACCATAAGGAAAAACAAACAACTGTGTTTCAAACAAAGCAGGGGCCTTGCCTTGCCTTGCCTTCCTTTCCCTATTCCCATGGTGCAGAGAATACCTGGGCCCCTGCCCCCTGGCTAAGTCCGTACCTTCGTGGCTGAGGAAACACCGCTCAGCTTCCAGAGCCGCAGTGCAGCCATCGGCTGCAGGTGTGAACCTCAGGAAAGCAAGTCCTTATCCTCTGTTAACCTCCCTTTACGTTCTGTAAAATGAAGGTTAAAAACTTGCTTCCCTCTCTCCTGAGGGCTATTTTAAGGTTGATTAACACTTGAACAATAAGCTGTGTCTATACCAACCTGGATATTATTTCACCATCTAGTGCAGAGCTGCTGTAATTCAGGTAGCAGTGGTGACTCCTAAGCCGAATACCCAAATGACTATGCGAGGGCTGTTAACGATGCTCTGTAAACAGCAGGCATACAAAACG
>NW_009213098.1:0-31379 GCF_000690835.1 Fulmarus glacialis | reverse complement strand
GAGAATTCTATCATTTCATGGTCGCTAATTCTATCATTTCATGGTTGTAGGACCCCTTCCTACCTTCTACACTTTACTGAAAACAGCATCTTTCAGCTATCAAATGGGGATCAAACAATTCGTTGCTCTCCTAACTTCATAAACTAAATGCTGCAAAAGTGAAACCTTCATTTCCCAAAGAATTTAAAAATCTAATCTTGTCAATTTGCACCCTTTATAATACAACACAATCTGCTGTTCACACCTGATGGGTAGTGCTTAGCGAAGATGCTCTTCTTAACACAGTGATGGCTAGACCACTTCCTTGCTAATGTATAATTACATTTGGAAATAATATTTGTTGGGCTAATTCTAACCTCTGACAGTGGAAATGAATGTGCTTTTGCAATTGCATTAAAATGGTCTGAGAACTTATTTTCCTTTAGCTTCTAGATACTGCCAATAAGCTTCCACAATTTCCAGAGAGTTTCAATTCAAAATAAAAGCAGTTTCACTTAATTACCTTCATTGATGGCTTTGATTAGTGCATTTTGTACTGCACTAGGAGCACTGATGTAATCAGTTACTGTATCTCAGCCAGGGTTGGTAATTACTTTCACCATGCAAACTATTTTGCACAATCATAACTACATCTTCAGCATCCTGTATGATCTGTCCTCTTTCTGCAGTGAAAGTGGACAGAGATCTGACCACCTACGTACAAACTTGCCTATACAAAAATTTACTATATAAAGGTAAAATCAAATAGATACAATAATTCATCCCATAAGGCAACTGAAGAAGTATCACACTTCACAAGAAGTATTTGAAGATTTCAATGAATGCATCACTTTCTTGGACAACAAAGAATCTTTCAACATTTCTAGAGAAGTCTGCCTAACTTCTTTATTGGATCAGTACCTACAGAAGTCTGAACTGGATATGTCATTCCTTCTTTTGTTGCTTTTTTTTTCTCCTTGGTCTGCATGAAAATGGGGATTAACAAATGCGATTTTAGGAATTAAGTGGATTTGCACCTACTTAAATCTGAACCACCAGCCCCTCCTGTTCTAAACTGTTGTGTGCTATTTCTGCACATTACTACACAGCTTTTGCACTCTGCAAAAGACAGCTGTATATGACAAATGAGTGAAGTAAGTCTGAAAGGACTAGAAAGACAAATATTTAACCTGTTAGGGATCTCTGAGTGAAAACGCTAAGTAAATATAAGATTTTATCGCTACTAATCTGCAATTCTTCTTGTACAATCAACATTTTACACTAATAATTATAATTTACATTTAGTGCTCTGTTCATTCCCAAGCATGGTAAAAAGTTATAAAAAAGTGACCTAGAAATGCAAAAACATTTTGGGGAAAGTTAGCTTCCAACTGTACCCCACTGGAAGTGGACTGGAAGAATAACATTGACATACCTACCAACTTTTTGATAAATATTTCTCAATGACTGTTGCAGATTAAGAGAGATTTTTACAAACATGCATTATAGGGGTTTTTTCTAGCTCACAGAAACTTGGGGCAGATGAGATGCAGTGTTTTGACTTACCTGAAGGACCTGGTTTCACCACAGAACTGTAAAGAACAGAGACAACTTTGACTGTTTCTGCAAATCAGTCCTGTCACTGATTTAAAGGCCAAAAAGGATGAGAGAATCTCAGCCACTTCTGAAAACTCTTCCCACTCCAAAATCTGAATGTGATCCTTGTCCACCAAAAAGAAAACCGAAGCTATTCTGAAAAGAAAAACCTTGATATTGTACTTCACTACCCAGGCAGAAGGTTTCTAGTATTCCCGCCTACAACCGTGCTACGCAGAGTGTAACTATTTACATATTACAGCTTGAATAGAGAAGAAAATACAAGATCAATTCACAGACACATTGGCCAATTAAGTATATGGAGTTAATCATAATTACACTAAATTATGCCAAGCATGACTAGAGGTAATCAGAGGGCAAACACACCTTGGTTCAATTAGCAACAGAAGCAAAATTTCTTGTAAAATTCAGAGCAATTTTTATTAATGCTATCCAGTAGCAGAAATATTCTAGATAATTTGAACGTCCACAGTTTACTATTTCAAAACTAGCATAAGAAAAATTCCATATCAGTTTTATGTATTTGTGTATATGAGAAGGAGAAATTAATTACTGTGGAACTTGAAATAACAGAAGTGTACATGCAAAGTAAACTGTGCATTAGAACAGTATGTATATTTGAATCACAAAGGTACCTATTCATACAGACTGATAGCTTTTGTAAAAGCAAATATGCATAGATAAGCAATATTTCTTTTAATAAAGCTACAAAAAGTGTTGTATGGAAGTTTTTAAATCAGTGTGGATTTGAAAAACAAAGCTATTTTTTCATTTATTTCATTAATGAGAAACAGGTCATAGATTTACTAGCTCTTAGTAGGAGCTTTTGTACCATTCAGGTGTACAGCCTTACGTGTACAATGTACCTAAATTGCACAATCCACTGCTGTGAAAAAATACTTGAAATCTAAATGAGTAAATTTGGATGCTAGAAGCAATAAAACTATGTGGTGCTGCATGCTACCTTGGCTAATTTTCCCTGTTTCTCAACCATGTAAAATTACCTGCATGGAGCTCTGCGCTGCCATGGTTAAACTGCTCCTAATATCTGTGCACGCTTGTTCAAAGCTGACTTGCCTACCTCTGTACGGGACTACAGCTTTCTGTGCGGGTATTTACAATGATTTCACCAAGGGAAGAAGCTAGCTTAGAGGCCAAGAAGGTAGAGTTAACAGATGTACTGTTTATTAGACTTGGGTTTAATAACAGTCAGTAATAGCTCAGAGCTAGTGTTTTGTAACATAACAGGCTGGGTTTGAAGGAGGATGTGAAGGAAGACAGTCTGCTTTGTGCTCTGTTGACTTGAGGTTTGCTGCAGCTCAGAACCACATGAGCGATTAACAGAAAACAAAGTCACAGAAGCAAAAGCCAGAAAAGCCACAATACATCTTGGAGTCAGTCCCAGCTAGGACAGGCTCCCTGACAAAAGTTAAGGATGAAAGTGGTGTAATGCAGACATCAGCAAAAACGCCAAGAAGAAATCATTTGCAGAGAAGAAGAATGAAAGATAATCTCTGCATCACATCTGCAACATGAAGCTTTAATTAATATTTCACAAGCCCTGGCGCACTTGAAATGTCTGTTTCTATTCAGTATGGGAAATCTGTGTGGGGTTTAGAACCTCAGATACGGACGAGACACAAAGACGGGACTACGATTAGGACACAGCTGAAATAAAATCAAGCTGCCTCTCCTTGTGGCCATGTGAATCATGACAAAAATAGAAGCTTTTACTGTTGGTTTGGTTGCACTGGGGACAGCTATTGCCACTGGCATGAGTAACTGGCTAGCTGCTAGCATTGCTGTAGTGGTTTGGCTGGCACAGATCACCACTTTCCTCTCTGCAACAGCTTTATAAAAATATCACTGTTAGAAAATTTCAAGTTGGTTCAATTTCTTAACCAATTGCTTTCTTTAGAAATAAATACTCTAAGTGTTTGAGGGGGACTAAGCCCCCTCAAGACTCTTTTATGTATAAACTAGACGACACACACTAGAAGTGGAAGGTATGTATTTCAACATATTTATCCTGTTACCTAACCCGCTCTTGCCTGCCTCACAGCCAGTACAGCATAGTTCCACACAACATGTTCAGTAGCAACCTGTACAATCCAGGTTTAAATTTGCGAAGCAAGGGTGTTTTCAGTTCTTTCCTGGAGAGACTATTCCCTAGTTTACCACGTCTTGCTCTTATGAAATTGCTTCTGCTTTCAGCCTAAATTTATTTAATCTTAGTTTCAGCCCAATACTCCTAGTTATATGCCCTCAAATGCATCACTGCAAACAATTTATACTTCTTAAATGTTTAATGTCTATTACTGTGCTTTTGCTTCGGTATCATTTAGCAAACAATGCACATTTATAATGTGTGTCATTTCTCATCAGCTCGGCTCGTGTTTTAATTTTTACCTCTTTTTTCTATTTAGGCATCTGAAGTGGCATGCAGCAGCATCACAGGAGAGAAAATTCTGTTCAAAGTTGTTTTGAAACTCTTTCTTTGGGCCTGGCAAGCTCTGCAGATAGCCTACTTATAGGATCATTTGTTACTTACATAGCAGTATGGTATCTTAGCACAAATAGGCTAGGAAGAGCCTTGTGTTCCCGACATCATCTACAGCATCATCAGCTGACTCGATGAAGCATCTCCATTTCCTCTGTAGATAACACTAGCTGGTGGCTCTAATTCAACTACTGCTGCACTAGATTCAGAAGGAGTAGTTATAAATATTACTACGGCTACCTAATTGTTTCATTTTTGGTCAGTGTGACTCATACAGCTCACACTGCACCATCTCTGGAACATCACTGTTGTGGCTTGTGGCTTAGTGAAAGTACTTCGTGCGTTAGGATTCAAGCAGTTCTCTGTAACAAGTGGTCTCTATAACAGACAGTTCGGAAAGTTAAATGCCCTGTTTCTCTGATAGTGTTATAAAGGCACCTTGTTTGATATTTCTTCATACAAAATTGTTTCAGAGTTTCCAATACATATGGTGCCCCAAATGACCTTCACCTAGTTTTACCAGAACTGCCAAGACCATTGCCCATAGTGGTACAGCTGAACATCACTTCAAGTTTTGTGACCTGCAAGTTCAGGACACCATAACTTCTGAGCTCTCAACAGTTACTGTATGCTTATTGTCTGTCCCAGGAGAAGAAAAGTATTTGTTTCAAAAGGTGTAACAGGAAACAACATGGCTACAAATTTCATTTTCATAGCATCAGAAGCAGCTGCCTATTTGTACCAATGTGTGTATGCATTATCTATTAAAATATCGGCCCAGGAATGCACAGAGGGATTATTAGAAAGTGGAAATGAATTTTAAAGCATTCGAGGTTGTAGATGTTTGATATGCTGAAGCCCTCCTACTGTAACTGACCGCAAGTCAATGAATATTAAGTAAATGGTTCAGAGAAGAACCCAATGAAGCTTTAGCCCTGTTGATGAGTTTTTAACTAATTACATCTACTTCACTTCTATCTGATGCTTATATTTCTTCATTCTTTGTGTGAGGATATTAGAATTTGTATTTACATACTATGTATCTAATACAATTTTGTATGCCTGTGTGTATATATGTGTGAATAGGGATGGAGCATGAAAAATTATGTATTTTGAGTGTGTGTAAGGATAAGCTCTTCTGGCGCCAGTGAATGAAGAGTTTACACATTTATGTGAGCCAGATGGAATGTGGGATGCGTGTGCGTAAGGTGTAAACTTAAAACTTTTAAGGACAGGCATGTGAGCTCAAGTATAAATGTAAATAGTCATTTCCCCATTTGAATTAAAATTTTGGGTAGGCAGAAGCTTAGAAAGGCAGTGCAGTTCTGTTTTCTCTTTTGCAAACCAGTCTCTTCGGTTCTGAAGGTTTTTGGGGTACTTTTTATATTCTTGCTCTTCCACATGCAGCAAAATATGTTTTGAAATTGATAGCTATCTGTGAACTCAGCAACTTTGCCAACTAGAAAAACAGCTTTCAGCCCCACAGCCCATTTGGAGTGATAAAGAATTGCTGTGGTCTTGCACTGGAATGGACTGACTTCATTATCACACTCAATGATGGTTTTAACTTCATATTTCCTCAGCTCTGCCTGAAGTAAAAACGATACCCCTGATAACCAAAGAACATTATTAAAGCTAGTTTCGCAAGGAGTTTAATGATAACTACATTATTTCTCCTTAAGAAAACTAAATTGTGAAGCTAGCTGTGTTCAGTGTGCTTAATATTGGGAGACACTGCACTATTGGGTTTTAAACAGCAAGCTGGTTTGATTTTTTAGACATCTGTATGTTGGATTATGCCATGGAAGGGTTTTTGCAGCACACTTTGAAGGTAAAAATGAAGCCTACCTAGTAAGTGATTTTTTTAATGAGTTTCTGGCCTTTTCTTTTCTTTCATGCATGTCGACAATGGAAATTACATTTGGATTTAATTATTCATCTGCTGTGTATTTCACTGTTTGACCACATTAGTGATTTCATGACAGGGAGAACTTTAATTGTACCAGCAACTCCTTATCTTTGGCATACACTGTACAGCTGATCTTGCTGCTATGTATAAGATTAGTGAAGTGGACTTTTTTTTAAGCTATGTGCACATGTTGATGAGTGTTCCCAGGCTCAAAATCTTCTTAAAATGGTTTCTTCAAATAGAAGGTGATGAATTATACACAGGAATTTGTTATTCTATTATACAACAAATTCTTGTATTCTAAGGGATAATGGGATGGATTCTGTCCTCAGTTATATTTCACTAAAATGGTAATTATACTCTGGTATACTACCATTACTGATATAACATATGCTACATTAACAGCCTTCCAGTGATAAGAAAGGTCCTCTGACTTGAGTTCACATTCTAAGCAACAGATACTTCCATCTGAAAAGGCAAGCCAAAATGAACCCTTTTAATCTGAACTTGCAATACGCTTCATAAATTTTCATTCACCAAATTTAATGTCATCCTTAAGGAGACAGCAATTACCCAACCAGATCAGATGAGTGATCCATCTATCTAGACCAGTACCATGTACTCCCCAGAGTGCAAGCAGCTGTCTCCAGAAGAAACCTATACCCACCATTTCACGAGGCACCATGAACCACCGCTACTGATTCTCTATAACTCCACAGTGTGTTTCTGTTAATGCCTTAAAACAAATTTAAATCTCTTTTAGGAATCCTACAAAATATTACTGAGGATTTTCTCATTAGTATACACTTGTTTAATCCTCTTTTGAGCACTGATAAATTCTTTGGTTTAGGCTCTTTTTGTAATTAGTTTCACAGGTTAATTATCTTTTGAATACAACACATTTTCTTCTATCATCTTCAAATGTATCACCTTTCAAATCCACTGAAATCCTCCTGTTCTTGCAGTTTCGGAAAGGACAAGTAAGAACGTTCAGTATTTCATCCCCAAATCATTCAGGAATTTTCCCCATGCCTGCCTGCCTTTGAGACAGCCACAATCTCCCAAGTATTTCCTGCTGCAATTTACTCGTGTTTCTTAGCAGCTGGTTTTTGAACCTCCTTTAGTTATACTATTTCATGATTCTATGAGCAGAAATTAATGCTGCATCCTTGGTAAGGATGTACCACTGTTTTATGTAATGCCATGATCAGTGGAATTTTCTAGCCCATTATTTATGTATCATAGCGTAGTACTGCTTTTTGACTTCTGCTCTGCAATGAGCAGATGTTTTTACTGAGCTGCTGGCAATGTCCCCGAGGTTTTTTTTTTCTCCCTGAATGATTACAGTTAATTTAAAAGTCAGTAATGTGTGTGAACAATTCAAATTATTCCCTGCAATGGGCATTACTTTGTATTTGTCAACAAAGGATTGCATATGATGTTCTGCTGTCAATACAGTCTCCTTTATTAGGTGCCTCTGAAATTCCTCATGGTCTTCTCCAATGCTGACTCCCATAAATAATTTCTTATTATCTGCAAATCTTGCAACTTCACTGCCTACTCCCTTTTCCACATCACTGATTAAATAACAGTGGTCCTCAAACAGAAGTTTGAGGCACCCTTCCATTAACCTTTTGCCATTTTTCTATTAACCTGAAAATCAAGCATTTATTTCTCTTTTCAGTCTTCTGTCCTTTGCCAGTTTCAAACCAATGACAGACATTTACCGCTCCCTATCTGACAGCTTTGTTTCCTTATCAGCTCTTACAAGGAATTTTTGAAAGACTAAATAAGTCCCATTTATTTGTTTCACTATACCCACTGTACGGGTGGCACAGAATTAATACTAGCAGATTGGAGAAGCACAGAGTCAATCCCAGATTCTTGCTCTCATACTATATTAACTCAGGTGCTGTTTCATAGAGTAAATTCATTTAATTACCATTTCAACCAACTTTCCTAAAGACACAATCACTGAGCTGTATAAATATATCTCAAAATAATGTGTATATACTTTCTGTTTCTGTTCTACAGCAGTTATTTTAATGAGTCCTTTTTTTTTTTTTTTTTTAAGTTGTTCAAGCGCTTGCTCCTCCATTCTATCAGAAACCTTTTCTTGTTAATCTAAGCACCCATCCCTTTTAATATTCTGATCTCTGTCTTCCTGAAAAGAGCAGGTTTGGGGCATGTATCCTCTACCATAGCTTTATTGCTAGAACAGATTCCAAGAAATAACTTGGCAAATCTGTAATGCTTTCTAGGAAGTATAATTTCTCCCTTTACTCCTTCATTGTTAAGCCAACCCAAGGATTTTTTATTGAACGTTCTGATTCTGATATTCCACCTGTGATAATCATTATCCTGTTACTGCAAACAGTTAACTAAGGTCTGCCACAACAAATTACGTGTCCAAGTCAGTGACTTGGTGGGTAGAAGGCAAGGAAGCCCACGATCATGATCCTTCTTGTAATTTTTACATGACATTATCAGCTTCAATAGTCAAGTGGTGGAAAAGAAGGGAAGAATATTCAAACTGTAAGTGCTTGGAAGATAAGGAGGGGGGTGAGTAACAGAACAACTGGGTTTGTCAAAACCAAACTGTGTCAAACCAGCCTGTTTTCTCCATGGATTGTTGATAAGGGTAAAACCAGAACATGTTATACCTTGAATATCCTTCAACAGAGTCCCACATGCCACAGGGAAACACGGGCTACTCATACTGCTACACAATGGCACAAAAACCCCTGAAAAACCATATTCCGAGAATAATTAGCAGTAGCTCACAATGAAAATGGAAGGCTATATTAAGTAGGTTTGTCCTGCTTTTGGTATTAACAATTAATTTCTTTAGGACCTGGATGATGGAATGAAAGGTGGGCTGATTAAATCTTCAGGTTACATCAAATTGGGAGCTTGCAACAAAACTAAAAAGAGAATTTACTTCCAATTGATTTTGAAATTGGAAATTTGGAAAAATCATTGAAAATATCAGAGGTGCAATCCAATAATGATCAATGTAAGTTTCTACAGTAGGTTACAATAAACCTGCTCGACTGCAGAATGGGGAGCGATCAGCCAGGCAGCAGTTGTGAAGAGGAGGACCTAGAGATAAGAGTACATCACAGGATACACACCAGTCAGAAAACTCATGCTGATGTTAAAATGGGGAACAATAAACCAAGGTGTATAAATACAGCTATAGTTTATCGCACAAATACAAATCAGAGGTGTAGTATCGTCTCCTATATAATGTATTCACTGTTGGTAAATCTTTCTCTTAAGCACTGTATTTGGGCGCTACAGAGCCTGTGAAGCTACAGGGCAAATAGCTGGAGACTGTGAAGGAGACAGCAACAAGAACAATCAGAGCTCTAGAAAACAGAGACCAGAAAAAAGATGAAATAACCTGTTCTTTAGCCTAGAATCTTTGGCCTGAACATGGCAGCAGTATTAAAATATGTAAAAACGTTCTGCAAAGAACATGACTTTCAACGTGAACAATTATGAGCTTAATTTGAAGAAATGGAGATTTCAGATAGGATAAAGAAAAAAGTGAATAAACATTGAAAAGTTTTTTATAAGGAAGTTGCAGAATCTTCATTTTTAGAAGCTTTTTTTTTTAAAGAACTGATCAGACAAACATCTGTTTAGATTGAGCAGATGGTTTTATGAGCTTCTTTTCACCCTCACTGTCTGCAATCCTGGCTTAAAAGAAAAAAAAAAAAAGAAAAAACAAAGAAAACAGCTGCAAGAAAAATGCTGAAGGTTACAGAAGTGCTCTTGGGCAAATGGGAATAGGTCATGACACTAAGGAAACAAGGTGGCACTATGCTAGTTAAAATACCTCCTTCGCTCCTTATTTTAAGCCCTGAGCAGTAACTGAAATGACTGCATCCATCAGAGAGAGGACCATCTAGTCACAGTAAGTAAATTGAGTCAGATACTCTGGATTCATCTTCTGGCGTGGCACTGATTCACTGTGCAGCCTTAGGCAAAACGCTTGAGCTTTCTGCATTTGCTTTCCTATCTCTGAAAGAAGAGTACATATCTACCTCAAAAGCATGTCACAAGCATATCATGGTAGGAGCCCTGATTGAAAAGTTTGTTATCAAGGAAACTGAGAGAACATGCTTCCTGGAACACAGTTTCAGATAACTTAAGGGCCTAGGAGCATTGTTCTCTGCTACCATTGCTGATGTCTGCGTGGTGCAGGGTGTTTTGATCCTTTCAGGCAGGCTGTCAGAACAGCTGAAACAATTCCCAACAAATACACGGAAAGATCTCAACAGATGGTCACCTTTTTTTTTTCCCTGCCTGTTGCTCACCTTTTTGAGCAGAATGATCACCGCTTCTAGTGCACTCCTACTGAGGGCATTTTATAACGTCCCTCAGTGGAACAAACAGTTTCAACCTAAGGTTGTTCTACAAAACATTCTCCTATGAAGTTACTGGATGGTCCTAGCTCCTATGCCTCCTACCTGACATCACAATACCCTGGAAGAGCAGAGGTACAAAACCATTATTCTATGCACTTGATCTTCATCCAACCTCAAGGTATTTTATGACCATTAATTTAATGGAGCACTACCCTAGGAGAGATGCATCTTTACACTTTACGACCAGAAAGTTAGTGTTCTAGTGACAAATTCAACATCACAAAACAGGGCAGCGGCTGATCTGAAAACAGTTTCTGGTTGATCTGATTTCCAGTTGTGTGCTATTATAACCTACATATATGTTTTTATATCCATATATATGTGTGTATGTGTAAAACAGTTGTTTGTTTAGCCATGAAGACAAATAGAAGCATATGATTCCAATTTCCCTTTACTTTGTAAAAGTAAATTCCAAGCAGGTTCAATACCAAAATATACAGGAGACAACTAAATATTTTAGATACATGTTTCAAGGAATACTGAACACTTCTTAAGGATGGTGTCTTTAGAGGAAAAAGAGTAGAAATCATACGTGTTGGCTAAAAGTATTTTGATTACTGTATGCCTTACTGAGAAAGCCAAGTCTGACCTTCCCTTTTCTGGAGAGCTTGCATTCCTAATTTTGGTTGCTTCTTTCTTTGTTGACTACAAAACTGATACACTTTGATTTTCATACATGACTTATCTAGTTTCCATGTGCTTCAAAGCTGTGCAGCCTGGAGGCATCTATTCTGGCCTCAGTCCAAGTCAGGCTTCAATACTTAGTGGCAACTGGGGACATGCATGGTAGGAGAACACTAGTCCTCTGCTCTTGGATTTCTTTATTTAAAAGAAAAGGCTAAGTTGTCAAAGACAAAAAATGGAAGCTGTGAGAGGGCACAATGTAGAAGTCACTATATAGAAAAGAACAGGAAAATTGTTTGCCTTTTTGAAAGACTCCAATTGATAACTGACATTCCTGTCACCTTGTTAAGCCACCTCCTCCAATTTTCTACTAAGTGATTCAGAACAATCTACAGGTAGCACAGCATTTGCCAAAGCAGATCAGAGTATCAGTCAGTCCCTCCAGTTACAATACTCTGCCCCTTCATGTACCTGAAGAGAACAATAGTTTCTCTCATCTCTTATTCAGTCTCCTATTGTAGCAGATCAGATAACCCCATTCAGAATGAACACCCTGTACTCACATTTAGCAATGACCACATAAACCTACATTATCACTCTGTTTATAGTCATTATCTTATATACAGGATTAGGGCAGTGAATATGTCCTATATGACAGAACTCTTGTACCACACTATTGCAAAATCCGAGTGCTTTACAACAGTATTTTAAAGGTAATGACTATATAGCTGAAACAATTGCTTTCTCTCACTTCATCAGCCTAACCTATTCACCTGGAAAACATATTTTCCTTTAGCAGAGAGGAAGATCATAAGCCTTTGTCCTGGGCTTTTTCTCATAGAAACAGTGATCTTGAGTGAGCTGCAGGCTAGAGAGAAGCGGGAATGAGAGACAGATTTCAGGAGACAAAGTGACCACTAGCTATTAGAAGAGGTGGGAGATGGAAGTACTCTTCCCTTTTGCAGTTCTGCATCATTCACAAAAATGAGTGAGCAAAGAGGTCAGGAAGCTGGGATCAGAGGAGGCTCTGTGCAGAGCCATGATTCACTGCAGATACAGAAGTGCCCTACAACTCATCTCCACAATATTCTGGTGTAAATGCTGTTGATTCAACTGCTGGTGGTTTCTTATAGAAAAGCAGAGCACAAAACAGTGTTGCTTCAGGAATACATTATGGCTAAAATATGTATGTGAATTCATATGCAAATTAAACGTGGCTTTCCGCTCCTGGAACATTGCTGAGTATCTCCCAGTGTCAGAGAGTTTGGGAGTGCCTGTTATGCTGGCATCAACCTACACGTCAAAGCTCTGCTACTTCTACAAGGAATAGGGAAGTAAGCAGCTCTTCCTTCCTAGCCAGTGATTAATCATTCTGTACTACAGCAGAAGCCATACTCCATAGGCTTCTGACTGGCAATGTTACGAAAAACAGCAGGATGGCTATTTGATGGAAAATCTCTATGTATGTCCACACTGATAGCTGCATAGGAGAAGTACATGAACAACCTGTATGAGTTGCAGAATTGATAGCATGTTTTCTTCAACCCAGCTTTCAATAGCATCAACTCCAGCACCGCAAATATTCTTTTAAAAAAACCCTTTTGAGTCTTTATAGCATCTTTATTTGAAAAAGTCTGGCAATAGTGAATTTCAACAGTGCTGAAGACCAAAGATTTCTCATTACAAACTTCCTTCTATCAGTAGGTCATAATCCTATCCTGCAAGAATAATATCCTTTGTTAAGACAACTTTTTTCCCTAAAGTCATATATCCCTGGCTTCAGCATAAAGGTGCCATTTAGGGGTAACAGTCCAATGCCCACATTCTCAATGCGTACACATAGAGGAAAGAGCAATGAGAATATTTCAGTGATCAAGCTCCTGATTTTACCACTGTGGGCAAGATTTCGGCTGGTGATTTCAGATTTAAAGGCTTTAACTCTCCTTCTCATGTTAGGAGGCTTCTCAGGTTATAGGTTCTGTCTCTTAATATCTATGATATTGGGATCTTTCAGAAAAGGACAGAAGTTATGCCTTCAATAATATAATACGTGAAAATGCAGAAGTGTGATTGCTAGTGTATTATACTCTGAAACTATGGAAAGCATTTTTGTAAAAAACTCAGTGTACTACAAGCAATGAATTAATAAATCTGTGCCATTTTGGCAGAGGTTTTAAGGACTGGATCAGTCATGGTACTCTTCAATAAACTAAACCAAATAAACCAGATTACTACTGTCCATGATGCTCACATTAGTTGGCTAAAAATACAAGATTAATATCCAAAGTGTAGTGCTTTTCATTAACATTCAATTCATTAACCATTAAATAGAAGACCATACAAAAATCTCTCTTTAATGTTGTATCTCTCTGTTTAGAAAAGAAAATAACAATTCCTATAGAAAACTTTCCTATTCTCAGTTGTAAATGAAAAGGCTTTGCATTACCAATGAAGTGCATAAATTAGAGGGGAGAGAAAGAGGGAGATGGGAAGAAAGGGAGTGTGAAAGAAAGAGAGTGTGACTGATTGCAACACGATTTGTTAGCTTCAAAGGTAAGGCAGCCAGCTTTTTTATTGGATCTGATTACCTAGGGGCATTTGCAGTGCCTTGACCTGAAACAAACAAGTCGCTGTGGCAGTGCTTCCATATATTTATGTCATTCCTAGGCTAACGCGATCATCTCTTCAAGTCCTAGTGCAGCACAGCTAGCTCTGTGCAGTCATTACCCATTGGCTGAAAATGCCAGGCAACAGACAGTGGCACAGCACCATCAAATAAGTTTCTCCAACCTCCACTTCATTGCTACTCGATTATCTTTGCCCTTGGGCTGGTCTGGCGGCAAACATTCTCCATAGGCGGGAGATGGAGCAAGGGGTTGTGCAGAGCACCGCGGAACTCGCCTATCCATGCAGAAGGAGTGTTCTCTGTAGAGTTACTCCTTTGCCAGGGTACCTCATGTGCTCTGGGATATTCACAACAGCAACAGTATAAAAAAAATAAAAACTGGGTAACCAGCAGCCTCCCAGATGGTCTACTTTCAGCTGCACTTCCACTTGAATTTCCAGGCTTGTGACTCTTCTTGAAAAGAATGACTCATCTAGTTAAGGTTACTGGAGTTTTCCAATTCATTCCAGTAAGACTATAAAACGTCCTGTGGCAGCGGCTCAGATGTCAAGTGTAGTGGAAGATAGCATCCCGGCCGACATAGCAGATGTTATGAAGGACCAACTTTTATGTTCCCCCCATTTTTTATGGGCTGCATAGGCATGTGAGCCACCTGAATTTTCTAGATTGAGAATACAGCCCTGAAATTCCTAGCAACACTTTTGCTTAAACCCTATGAGAGCTATGCAGGCTGCCAGCCAACCTTTAGCCTCTGAAGTTGGGTTACTGAGTCTTTTCCTGAGGGAAGCACTCGGTGAAAAGAAGATGGTGCCAGAAGATGCTTCAAGTATTTTACTGTCCTGATTTCAGGTAGGTTTGCTACAGAAATGGTTACAAGTTCAGCATGGGAAAAAGTGCCTCTAAAGTGGAGAGGTGAGCTGTGAGCCATGTGTTACATGAACTGAGGGAGGAAATGACAGATAATACCAATGCTCCTGTGCAGCTGAGAGGTACTACAGTGCCACATTTGACAAATTAAGGATCAAATATACCAAGCTATAGGTCAGTACTACTACTAGTTTCCATCAAATTGCTCCACTGCTGCTTCACACCTGAACCAGTAGTAGGTTTACCAAAGACTTCAGCAGCCAAAGTGCACAGCCAAGTGCACTAAATCAGCTATAAATTATGGCATAATATAATACCTACCCACTAATTTCACATAGGCCACAGAAATCTTACAAATGATACTGACTCTCAACCACTAGTGACTTACACTGGATGTGTTCTGTAAATCTAGAGGCAGTAAATACAGCCTCTCTCTTATTTACATGACTTATTCACAGAAGTCTTTCAGAAGCAGGTGAAGCCTTCAAGGGGTTAAGGGAAACCTATATACTAACAAAATGAATCATCTTTTATTTTAAAATATTCCTTCCATTTCAGTGAGCACAGTATCACTAGTGCAATGCAGAAGCCTGTCATCTAATAATAACCATGGAAGTATTAGAAGTTGCTGTGACGCTCGAAGACTGAATCACCTTTAAGGTCCTTCCAGCTGGGGACAGTCTGTTTCTGAGACACACGTCTCGATAGAGAGGGGAAAGACAACATTCCAGCCTCAGGGTTTCTTATATATTCAGCAAAAATTAGGAAAGCAAGAGGTAAAACTCTCTTGAGAGCAGTGCTGTCAGGAGATGACAAAACTAGTTGGGAGTTCTAGGTCTGCAATGTTAAAGGAGAATTTTCTTTCAGACTCTAAATAAAATGAAGGCTCTGTAGAGGAAAGCTTTTACAGAAGCTAAGACACAAACAAATTATCCATGCATTAAAAAGTACTGCAAGAATTAATTTTAGAAAAGCAATAATCCTTTTCCTGTGTGGTGCAGATACCAGACATAAGAGCAGGCAGAGGCTGATAAGAGGTAACTGGAACTC
This sequence comes from Fulmarus glacialis, assembly GCF_000690835.1. Taxonomy (NCBI): domain Eukaryota; kingdom Metazoa; phylum Chordata; class Aves; order Procellariiformes; family Procellariidae; genus Fulmarus; species Fulmarus glacialis. Next base: position 15,771 of record NW_009213098.1, on the reverse strand, counting down.
ACTATAAAGTGACAGAAAGTCATTGTCATACAGGAATGAAATGTTGAAGTTAAGAAATGACATTGACTGAAAATTCTCCCCCTTCCCATTAAAAGTTTGAATGAGATATTTTAATCCAAACTGATATTATTTAGCAATACACCTCACTTCATTTTTCAACATCGCCTCAAATATCAGTCCAACATTTACATTCAGTTTTGACAGTTCAAACAGCTACTAACAGCATTTGGTAGCTGTTGGTAACCATCAGATACCACACGGTCTCATGCCGGCATGGTATTGGTATCTGCAATTATAGTTTTACATAGCTCAAAGAAATAACTTAATTGTACAAGTATGTACTAGGAACAAAGGATCAGCTGGACACAGGCTTACTGTAGTACTACTGTTATAATTTTGTGGTATATTTGTCTGCAATAAAGCTCTTAGTAAATTCTTTGTTAAAAAGAATAAGTGTAAGTTCAGCAACATAGCCTGCCTGTGTGTAAAAACGGGCCTAAGGAGACTGATAGCACATTTTGTTTGACAGCCTAAGTGCTCAGAATGTCTACTAATTTTTCTTATCTCTGACCTAGAGCTCAGGCTACCCTTTCTCCTTTTTAAAACACTCATTTTAATTAAACAAATGTAATGATCCAAAAAAGCGAGTCATCCTTTTACCCTAATCTGGGACACTGCAGGATGGAGGGACACAGATGGCTCTCGAGTGAGAACAAAAAAGCTCAAATCTGAGGGTGGTCACTGTAATTTCTGACCAATGCTCTTCCTGTGGCTCCAGCCACTGGGAAGAGCCATACGAGTTCCCTGCACTGGAATATTTCTGCCAGGCAATAGCCATTTGCTGGAGATGCACCCAGTTGCTCTCAAACACCTATGGCGTCCCTTGCTTCTCTGTAGTCAAAAGTGGAGGCTTGTCCCAGTAATGCTAACAAGTTTGTGCTGGCTTGCATAAGGCTCTGGAAGAGAAGTGCTGGGCAGGACAAGATGACAGTAGCCAGAAAAGAAAATGGAAGTTATTTTTACACAGCTCAGAATAGCAACACGGCGCGTACAGCTCCTCGTCTGCTGTGGTTACCTTCAATCCCAACAGTGACAAGTGCTGAGCTGCACATGCATTTTCATTTATCTCTGCAGCTCCAGGCTGAGGGCAGACAGCACCCATTTTACCACATGACTGTGCTTGTGAGCTAAGACAAGCGTACTTTCAATTTGCAAGTTGGCAAACTGAGTCCTGTCAAGGACAATACTAATTTCTACAGGGTCCAAAAAGCAGCTCATTACCCCTGACTCTGCCTGCTGGGTTTCTGGTGCATTAAATAAATAAAAAGAAGGGCATCTGTTGTTATTGCCAGTTGTTATATGCCAGAACTGCATTGTTCTCCATGAAGTTGTGTCAGCTGAGAGGAAGTTTCTTTAGGATCTGGCAGAAAGATCCATCAGATATAATGTGATAGTACTAACACAAACAATTAATTAGTATTTTTCAGCCATACATCTGAAAACACTTTACAAAAGAATAAAAAGAAAAAGGAAATACCAATCCCACATTACATAAGGAAGAAGCTTAGGCACACAGAGGTTAAAGCACCTTGGGCAATATTATGCTGAAATGTCAGGCAAAGTCTGGGAACAAAACATCATTGAAGAGACCATAGAAAATGGTGTCTGTAATAGCTGGGGGACTTGACCCAGTGACTGATGCAAGGTTTTCCTACAATGGACTCCTATAATCATATAGTCCAGGCCTAGAGAGTTGATTCTGGTGTCCTATCTACTGGCCTGTACTAGAGAAGGAGACTGCAGAAGTTATTTATTTACTAGTAAGAATGGACTCAGCACAGTACAAAACACAAATTTCTTCACTGAAGAATTTGCTCAGAGTTAACTACAGAAGAGACTATGTTCGGGGCCAGGGAGGGGAGAAGACTGGTTATAACAAAAGGAAGTTTTAAGAGTTCAAGGCAATTTCAGCATTTCTTTGGGTCAGTTCATCTACAACTATCCTCCAGAAGAATTCTTGCCCCTGTGTGCAAGGCCATGAGAGTCCTTTCTAATTCCCTTCAGCTTCCACCTGCTGATAATGGTGTTGACAGAAGTGGTTGAAAGGTCTGGATTTCCACTAATGAACCAGAGAGCAGAAACAATATTCTATTTCATGTGAGTTGTCTTCACATGTATGACTATTTCAGGTGTGATTGTTTTGAAGAACAGAAGTGCTAAAAGCAATCTCTTCAAAGACCTATGCAATAGTACTTTGTTACTTAACTGTTTAACTTCAGTTTTCTGAATGTCAACTTTCAAACAAGGTGTTACAGTAAACATGTTTCTGTTCTGTTTATCAATTGCTGCCAAAGTCTGTTTATAGCAGCTTTGGACTGCAAAGTTTTGATGGAGATCACATGTGGTACTTGCTGTGAGTGAACAACCCTAAGCTTCCCTCACTCAAGAAGACAAAACTAGTTATGAAGAGGCTGTGTAATCCAGCTAGTTTGAATGGATGCTTTAGCATGAATAGTCAAACTTTTTTTTTTTTTTTAAATTTCTACTGCTAATACCCTCCCATCCTAGCTCTTGCTAAAGAGGAAATAAGTAATGCAAAGAAAAATTTAAAAACAAGAAGAAAATAGAAATTTTTTTTATTTACATAGACACAGGATCATAACACTGAAATGTACTCATCCAGACGTCAAATGTCCACTCTTAGCTAAGTTTTCCAGGTTCCTTTTACAGTCACAGGGATCTCCAGGGGGCAGTTAATTCCTCCTAAGTTAGGCATCTATTTTAGGATGGGACGATCTCCCTCTAGAGACATCTATCTCTTTCCATCAGCTATAAAGAACATTTTAAGTACTAGCTATGACTATCCAGCTAACTTTTCTGTTGCTGAAGTTCAGCATGATGACAGTCCCACTTTGCATGTCTGTAGACATCTATCCATAAAACCATGTCAGCAGTGGCACAATGACAGCATGTTGCCCAAAGCTGACAAACAGCACAGGAAGGAAGAGAAGAGGAAGCACTAAGCTCGGTGTACTTCTAGTATTACGTATAAGCTTGAGAAGGAACTCGAAGTAAAACTGTGCATTTTGAAGTGCATATATTACAGTGAATGCTTCTCATTACGAGTTACCAAAACCTTGCACAGCCTGGAAAACATTTTGTCTATCTGGAAGGTGTGTGTCAAGTAAAGAATGCAATAGGATTGTTATCCCAGAAAAGCCCCCAGGAAGGGGAGGGCCTGCAGCATTTGCTACCTTTGAATGGCAGCCCAAGCTGCCTTGAAAATACAGGCAGGTAGGAAAGACATTCCAGCGTGCATGAAGGACAAGAGAAATACTCAGAGAAAGGATGGTCTCAGTGCTAGATGGCTTTGGAGGCAGACAGTTGCCAACTCCCCCACCCAGTTAAAATCACGAATGAGTTCAGAAACATCCTTATTCTTAAATACAACCCACAATTACATTTTACTGTTATACTTCTCTTTTTATGACTCCATTTCTAAGTTACCGTTAAGAAAGTTTAAACCCATGCCTCTTGTCTGATAGTAAGAGTGATCTCAAGCAATTCTGGGGAACAGAGTACTATTATTGCTCTGGAAATAAACAATCCAAGTAAAGCTGTTGCAAAAAAGCCCTCCGAGTATCAGCAATCCAGAACAAATTTGGGGGTTTCCCACTCAAGCTGCAAGTGTCAGACCACGGCTTGCCTGCATAAAGAGCTACTTTCCTCAGCAGAAAGGAAATACTCACTAGCAAGTGGCAGGCAGCGAAGGGAACAATCACAATTCTCATAATCCCAGATTATCATAGGTAACCATTTCTGCAGCAATCAAAGAATCCCTAATGGACTGACTTTATTTCAAGAGTGAAATGAAGTCCTGCTTTACTGACAGAAAAGAAACAGCCCTTGGGCCGCACTGGGTAGCTCATACAATATAATTCTTGGATCATCATGACGTGGCAGAAGATAGTTACAAGCTGGATCTTGAGCTTGTCATTGCCCCTCAAAGGAGAAAGCATAAAAAGAAAAGAAAGAAGGCTAGTACAAAGTAACAACTAGATTAGAAGCTTGTTTCCTCATTCATTCTCGTTACTTCTCTTGTACGCAGTTATTTCTAATTCACATCAGTTTTGTTTAATTTAATTTCAGTTTGCAAGAAGAGAGTCAGGTTATTTTAATTTATAGCTAGCTTAAGTTTTCACCTCTCCATAGTCACGGCTGTGACTACAGTGAAGTGAAGTTACATATGACTCGGCTTTGAAGTTAGCTATTACAGATGAGTGAGAGCATTCTAGACAGAGACATGGAGTTTAATGAAGGCTGACTTAACCTGCTTCTCTGGTATACACTGAATTTTAGGCTGCCAGTTCTCACAGATGAGGATGGGTTAGTTTGGAAAAAGAGAGAAAGACTGGATTATAGATAACACCAAATAACAGGTATGGTTGACCAGAGGGTCCCATTTGTGCTGTTCTGTTACACAAAACTAAGGCTAGGCAAATAAAAAAGCAACTGATTTTAAACAAATAATTGTCAATGGTTTATATTTTGTGAAATGTACTGCTGTATTACCAAGGCTAATTGAGTAATAAACATCCTGGGAGGATTAGGTGTTTTCAACAGTGCTTGCAGGAACCTTAGCCAGGATAATATTGTAAGGCAGTCAATCCTCGTGCTCTGAGAATCAACGTCCAGGGACAGAATCCAAGAGAAATATAGCACACACATGCAAAAATCCATGAGCAGATGCACTGGGCAGGTAACAGTGTCCCTGAAACCTCCTGCCCATTTCATGGTCTCAGCTACTGTCTGCTAAGCTTGTCGATCAAATTAAGACGAAGCCCTGCAAGGCAGGTGCCTCCCATTCTCCCAGGGAAGAGCTTCATCCTCTTTGCACTTTGCAAATCTGCTGGAAATGGGAAGGGCGCACCTGTTCAAAGCGGGCAGGGACGTCACGGGGCCCCTAGCGTTTGTGGGACTTGGAAAAGCAATTCCATTTGAGTGAGTTTATATCCACGGACAAGGTTTGTATTCAGCTGACTTTACAATAAACAAAAGGTGGAACCACTGAAGAAGCAGTGGGGAGTTGTGGAAAGTTAAGACACCTGCATAAGGAAGGGGGAAGACAGTGTGGTGTGATGTGATGTAATGGCAAGAGAAGGGAGGAAAAAAAAAACCAAAACCAAAAGATGCAAGCCGAGACAGAAAAGGTTAAGTCAGAGCCCTGGCAGTCTAACAACGTTACTGTGAATTCTTTGGGGGGAGACAGCTGCCACTGGCAGCACATAAACACTCCACAGCAGAGCAGCTTTAGAAAGCACAGCGGAGGTCATTCAGGAGTGCTTCACATCTCAGAAAGCCTTTTTTTAATTTAGAAGAAAAAAAATGCAGAGTTTGACATGAATGGTTTTTCTTTGAATGGTTTTCCAGGTCTGCAGATAAAGACGACATAGCAAAGTCTGGAAAGCACATGTGAGCTCATCTTTTTTACAGAAGCCTTGAACAGCACAGCAAGCATCTCGGCCTTAGTGAGAGGACCATGCAGGTGTGCCACTCAAGGTGTATTTTAATAAGAAACATTGCACTCCTGGGCAGGGAAATAATTAGGCTCACTTGACTTTTCTTTTTTAAAGAGAAAGAAATTCCTCAGAAGCCGTAAGATTTTAGCCTGGTACAGGAGGAGCAATGAATAAACCATTCTCATGGGATGCCAGCATAGGGTGTGAGCGTAAGAGGTTAAAGCCAAAGATTGTTTTAACGAAAGCCCTTGACAATTAATGAAAATCTTACACTGGTTCAAGATGGACTTAAAAGTGGCAGAACTGTCACAGAGGGAATAGCAGTCCCAGAAATAAGTTATTAGGTGAATACACCTAGGGAAAAAGGATATTCTGCTGAAGCAAGTACTGTATCCCATTGAAAGCTTTCGATATGTACCTCCATTTGGCACTACAGAATGCAATGCCATGCTGAGAAACTTCCATAAAGCATTGAAAAGGCATTGAAAAGCCTTGCCATATTAAGAAATAGCCTTGTTTATAATAAAAAGCTCTGACTGACATAATTTTTTACTCTTGCAGCAGTGGTTGAAGATGTTAGCATCCCCAGCTGTCCTCCTCACCCACCAGCCAGAGGCTATTGCCCCTGCAGCAAGGGCAACGAAGACGACAGTGTGTCCATTCCTCCCCAGCTCCATTTCAGGAACCAGCACGCAGTGTAACCTGCCCATCTAAAGGGGTTGCCACTGCAGCACAGGCTGTGACCTGAAGCAGCTCAGGCACAAGCATATGTTCTGATCTGCCAGCTCTGCCAGGATGATCACAAATATGTGAATAACGACCTACTAAACGGCAAAATTCAGTAAGGAAAGTCTTTGAGTCCCGAACATTGAAGCTTTGCCATCTCTTTGATTCTGCCACTGAAGTTGGCCACTTGCATCGTCTGTTCACTTGTGCCAATTTGAACCCCAGCTACCTGTGAAGACAGCTGCAATATAACCTCATAACAACCATGTTAATATGGGGTCATGTGTGAACTAATTCGTCTGAGATAATATTCCCTGCTTCTCAATAAGCAATGTGACAAGTTAATATGGAGAATGTTTTCCACTCCCTAAACTGAGTTAATTTAGACTTAGTTTGGACATTGCTTCACTGTTGTCCGGACCTACCTGTCTTTCCTTGACAGAAAAAAAAATAAGAAAAAACCCCAAATCACCTACCATCTCTGTGGATGAGAACATTTTGCACATGTTAACACATGTACTGCCATGAAATGCAGAAGGAGACGATTCTCTTTAATCAGTGCACATAATTTTGCACGTCAGAAGGGGCCATTGTTGAGGTAATAGTCTTATTGAGATCATTTGACTATTCAACAACTTTTTTTTAAATATCTGATTTAGCGGTGTCCTGATGCAATGACAACTTGGTTAATTATATCCTGCTTCTGCATGCTTTTGCTTCTTGCTTCACGGCCATGTTGAAAGCATCTTTATGCTATCCCAAACTACTGCTGGTTTAGCTATGCATTATTAAACAATAATTAGGTGCTAACCTACAATTAGCTGTGTATCTGTGATGAAAAAACCAATCCTTAGATATAGTTTGAAAAGGGCTTCAGAAAGAAATTTTGTTAATGTCTGTTTTCATTACTGTTAGCATGGATACACAGTGCTCCAGCAGGTGCCACATGGTCTATCCCAGAGACTGAAGCCTTCAGTCAAGGGGATCTGAAATCTGCCCATTTCCCTTGCTACAGAACAAAGAATCACAGCTCTACCCAGCAAGATTTGGCTGAAGGGATTGCTTTAGACAACTCCCTCTATCTGGCACTATGTCAAAGGCACCAACTGAATTACAAGTTTCCCCAAATTACACGCAAGTAGGAAAGCAAATTCTGTGTCTAGAACCAGGAATGGCTGAACTTTTTTTTTTTTTTTAAGTCTTTGCCTTCTATGGATGAATTTGCACAAGACTGCTGAATAATGCCCTGACTTGCAACATGATGAAGTTATGATTCAGCCCTAATGTAAACCTCCATATAGTTCTACAGTACAAGGTATCAGTCATATAAATAAAATATACTGATAGAAGGAGAGGATTTCTGGCTCAAGGAGATGTAATTAACAAGTGGATTTCTGATTTCTAGGTAAAGTACATAGGTGTTTTGAGTTTATAATTCACTATTTCTCCCCACATCCTTAGTTTGAATTTATGGACAATTGCAGGTGGATGGGCTCCTGAGCTGAAAAGCCCTCAGATGCCATGGTAATACATGTGACAAATGCTGCAAACGCAACATGCCAGATGGAGCTTAACTGTACCCATGGATAACAGTAATCACTCCTCTTGTCTTCTCTGTAATGTCCTATTGGAAAAAATGGAGTAAGACACTGCCTAACCACTGTCACCTTTCATTGCGACCACAGAAGTTACCTCTCAGCTTTAGAAAGACAAAAAAGCAAGGGAAGAACAGCTAACAACAGAAAAAAAGTTAAAAAAAAAAAAAAATCCCCAAATCCTCCTGACCTTAAGCTACTGCTATCATTAAATCAGGTTTGAACAGAAGAAAAACAGTCAGTAAATTCAAAGTGACCAAACCTGACAGAAGCAGAGGGACAGCCAGCCTGTGCCATTACCCCTCTCTACCTCTAGAATGATCCTTGGTGTTGTAAACTGTTATTTACATCCCCTGCCTTGTTCAATCTGCAGCTCTCTCAGGGAAGGTGATGACATTGCCCTCCTTCCACCCTATTTCTCCCCTCCCAGCAGAAGCCCTGATGCCATTTAACTTTCTAATTCTCTGGCTGCCTTTGATGCCTAGTGTTCACCACTACAATAGTAAGCAGAAGAGCATAAATCCCTACCACGAGTTGCAGCAAAAAGAGCTTCCCAAACCCCACCGAAGAAAATCTGGCCTTGTGGAAGTGAGAGGGCAATTCAGACTCAGAATCTGATCCAGGAACCTATCTGGAACGGTACAACAAACATCATAAAAAGAGCAAGGTGCAGACGCAGGGCTGCAACTTACTCCAATTGCCACAGCATTTCCTAAGGCCAAAGTGAACATTGCAGATCCTGGTCCTTAGCAATCCCCAGTCAGGCTCTCGCCCTCCTTTCCAGTTCTTGCCAACTTCCTCCCTCCCTTCCCTCCAAGAATCACATGGAGCAGAAGTTAACAACATTCCCATGGCTTCAGTTAAGAAAGGACAGAACAAACAACTTGCAAGCATCAGACATTAGCTGAGAGGCAGCCAGAGAGACACCAATCCTTTTCACAGCAGATTGTAAGTGGTTCTTCCTTCTTGCCAGGGCAACAAATGCTACAAGCCAAGCAAGCAGAAATTTCTCTGCTGTGCCTGAGTCCATAAACAGAAGGACAACGTGTAATCAGCCATCTGAGCACCAAAGAATTATTAATCTTCAGGCAAGAAACAATACCTCACAATTAGTCAGATGTGGGGGTGGAAGAAGTCCTCTACAGGAGAGGCTCCCACTGCAGTAGTTCTTTCTGAGGCATATACACGACACACAACCCTGCTTCTTCCTCCCATCTATCTATCCTTTCCACCCTGGCACTCTTATTTATGTCTAGCAGCTGGAAATCCTACCTGATGGCTGATCCCCAGCACCCGCACACAGCTCTGTTACAGAGCAGGGCCAGCTGCCCTCCTGGCTCTGGAGGAAGCCCATAAGCTCTGCTGCATAGATCCTCCTCTGGCACTGTTAAAGCTGAATGCCTTCAGGGACTCCAGAGGAGCAGGCTGTATATTCTGACCTGCCTAGCATATCTACATTTCTAAATTTCATTCTCACAAATTGCTAAATCTGACGACGAGACAAGCAAGTGACAGCAGCAGTCACCTGAACAACCATTGCTCACAAGCTTAAGAACAACTTCAGTTCATTATGCAAGTCTAAAGTGTGACAGAGTAAACAGCAATGCATTAGGCAGTGAGAGGACAACTTAAGTAGTATATGTAAACTGGGACACATATATGGGACTAATGTGAGTGGAGGAGTTGCATGTATCAGGTGTACAGAATCAGTTTTAGCTTGCTTTTCTATGAATATCTCTAATGAGTTTATGTCTATAACAATGAAACAAACCTGGGCATTAGAGACCCACATGCTAATATAAGTGTTAACAGAAACACACAGCATTGCTCTAGCGGAGAACAACAGGATTAACTGCTGCCTAAAGGTAATCAATTGGGAGCTAAGATAATTATGCTTAAGATTTGGACCCTAAACATATTTGCAAGTCTTGAGCCTACTCTGCGAAGGAAGAGGACATTATGCCAATATACCCACAGCAAAGAGTAATAAAACAGAGAGCCCAGGGAATACTGATCCTACCAAAAAATGCTTCTATAGCGTAGGTATTGTCACTCCTCTTTCTGTTTCTATTTCATTTCTTTTTTGATGGCCATCACCATCTCACCACAACAAGAGTATATTTAGTCACACTTGTTAAAACAGCCAGAATGCTGAAATAAGGAGAGAGGCAACATGACTCTTAATCCCAGATAAGTCTACTCCTTTATTACAGGTACTCCTTTCTGTATTCCTCTTCTCAAAGGGAAAACAAAACAAGGTGTGACCTCTTAATTATCATATCTTTAAGTCTTTTTTCTTAAAATCCTGAGGAAGCAAGACAATTGGAATCCATTCCTATTCACTTATAAGACAGGCCTCCTACTTAAATCTAAGTCATACCCATTCAAAGCACCCATTTCTGTTTTTACCACAGCACAGAGTAAATTTTCTGCTCTATGCTGTACACGTCTGTAGGATCAAACTGGCACTACAGGGTCATAGTACCACTATGAAAGACCTAGGCCAAGGACCAGGCAGGAGAGAAAGGGAATACAACACCTGAGGGAATTTACAAAATATTACCCCTACTACCAGAATAGTGCCTGTAAACTTGTCTGCAAGACAGACCAAGGACCAGCGTATCCTTATTTTACTACACAGGGAAAGTAAAGAACCGTTTAGAGAGCAGGTTTGTTGACAGCTGCTGAGTGAATTGAGTAGGCCTTTGAAAACAGTAACTCCTGGTTCAGGACCTGTATTCAGTCTGCTACAGCCTCTTGGTTTTCTAGCTAAAATGCCGCAACCCCAAAGCAGCTCAGCAGCTCACCTCCTTCTACAAAATGCCTGTGTTCCACTTGCTGTGGCCTGCCCCATTCATCTTCTTGCCATCAAATCTGCTCTCACCTCTCGCTTCCTGCTGTGTCAGTACATTAAGTTCTTCTAACAGGAGGAAAATACATTAAAGGAATAATAATAACACTGATAACGATAGTCTAAGAAATACATATTTCTTTCTCCATATTTCCCCTTGTTCGATTAGTCTCCCAGCAAGAGCAGCATTAATCACTGGGGCAACAGATAAAAGATAAAGACCAATTTGAATTTTGCTGTGTGCTACTGAGTGTGTATGTGTGTGCTCAGGCAGCAGGGAAGGAGGCAGCAAGATAATCTGTCTTTTTGTATATTTATGCTGCTGGAGTCAGTCAGGACTGGTTCTCCATTGTTACCACAGATTAAAATCATGCATGTCCTTGTACTTTCGTTGGAGGTCATCTTTAAGGAAAAAAATGGACATTATGACCAAGTTAAATTCAAGCTATTTGTGCAAATCTCTCTGTATGGCTTGGGCACTGAGGCTATTGCTTGGATGTTAGAAGAACACAACATATAGTGTGTTCTTTTTTCTCCTTACCTGATCTGACTCTTTTTACACTGAGTTTTCCTGCTCTGAAACAGTTACTGGAAAAGAGCTGTTGCAAGTGAGAGGAAGAGGTGCTTTTTAGATGATCTTAGTACAAGTGTGTGAGAGTCCAGCTCTGCCTGACTTTGAACTGCTGTGGAAGAAGCCTTGGGTCCTTGGATCTCACTGCCAGCAGTTCCATTGAATTGAGTCCCTGCCAGCTTGGCAAAAAAAAAAAGACTTCCCTTTATCCCAGGAGAAGATGGAGTGTGGAACAAAGCAGAGATTAAAAAGTAGAAGAGCAGTTATTAAGCCATATGGGTACGAGTCTCTCTCCAAACCTTTGCCTATCCAAAATAGAGTTGCTAGAACCACCAGCCTACCGCCTCGAGCCATGTCATTCTCCATCTTTAAATCTTGCTGTTTCCTTCCCATATCTCTATGAGATAGATGTATCTCATCCTCTGGATCTTAGTTCCTTGTCTGCACCTCAGTATTCATCCTTTCTCTACCCACTTATCATACATTTAGCCATTAGAGCATTCCCAACATTTCCTACTCTCTGGTTCATGCCTCCTAATAAACTAATGGTGTTCCCTGGAAGTGTCCTTATCCACAAATCAATTTCCTTAGCACACCCAATTTGCGACACAGCAAAATGGGCAACACAGCACCAGTGGAAAACTCTCAAAGCAATTATTAGGGAAGATGGTCCCTTCATGAATCATTGTAAGGGTGAAAAGCCAACAGACCAAATTATCTCCAGAAACACACTATAAGAAAGAAGGGGAGCATTTGCATCCCATGCAATACCAAGAGAACTGAAATCCAAATCCTCACCCCTTTGGCTTTATTTTTCTGTTGAAATTTTGTGGAAACAAGTTCTTATCTTTCAGAATATAATAGAAGTAATTTTGCAATCAAAATGAACAACATCCCACCTACTCATATGCCATCTAAGGGAGGAGAGAAAGGATTGGTGGTTGTATAGCCTGTCTTGCTAATCACTACTTTTAAGAGCTGTACCGTGACAAACATATCTTGCAAATCAGTGACAACTCATCCCACAGATGAAAAAGAAACTAGCAGAAATCCTTCTGTTTCTGCTAGTTAACAACACCATCATTCTACAGAAAACCCAAGGCATTAATTAGATGGTTTCAGAAAGCGGGTCTGTCACAACAGCATGGATGCATTTCTAATTTCTGCACATTCACTCAAATATGAGCTAGGAAAGGTAAGAAGTACATTCCCACCTCTCAGCCAATCTTGGAAAAAAAAAATCAAACAAATAAAATGGAACTATATGCTCTGGAAGTATTTTGGCAATGTCTGCAGCTTCTAGGTGTTTCCCTGAAGTATATAAATAGCAAGCAGAGCAGATATGCTGTAACAAAACGTGAGCCAATCCTCTAACTATACTTGAGCTATAACCATTGATTCTACTCCATTTATTTCTAAGCAGTTGCTTTTGCACTATTGGATCTCTTCATCATGTATTGTCACTGCACAACCGTCCTAGAACAACACACTTGTCCTATTCTTTCATTTGGCATGTGATCAAATGTATGGTCAACTACAGTAGCTTTAGTTCCTAAGTACTGTATTAATCAGATTTTGGAAATAATCTCCCACGTGACTTTCAAGAATCCTTTTTGGCAGGGCAAATGACATATCTAAATACATAAAGGGATTCTATGCCCTGAAAAAAAAAGTACATACTGATGTTATTAAGGCTACTTTCTGAGAAATGTATGCCTGCCTGCCTGAAGAAGGTAGGTATCAGTTTACTACAGCTGTTATTACAGCTTCTTATCCTTTTATTGCAGAAAAGGGTGTGCTTTTTGGTCACCTAAAATCAAGCAAATATTTCAATAAGTTCTTGGTTAAGATAAAAAAATTCATCAGAGAAAATCTAAAAAAGTGCTGAAATTCTAGAAAAGTGCTAGACCAGCCCTGCCTTCATATACTGGGCCAAATCTTCATTTCCAAAATTCACAGTAGAACAGAACTGGGTACATGTGTCAAAAACACCAGCTGAGATTTTGCTGCAAGTCCCAAATGATCGTTCAGATCTACAGATTAAAGGCAATGTAAACTCAGCCATTGTAGAAATGAATCAGCTAACTCGGGCCTTCTGTAAACTGTTGGACTGAAGAAATAAAAAGACAATGTGGGTCCCAGCAGAACACAGAGGAGTGGCTGAAGTGACTACTTGACAACGCTACTATGTAAAAACAGGCTATCCAAAGAATGAGTGTAAGCTATATTTTGAGAAATCATACTGTGCGTCAACTTGTGGCACTCGTTTGCCACACGCATTCAATCAAATCCCTCCCCTGCAGTCATGAAAGAGTAGTCTCCATTTGGAGCTGACAATGCTTACTAAGTTAAATGTTCAAATATCACTGGTGATAATGTCAACAAATGACAGCATACACCAGCATATGCATGAGCTGTTTTACAAATACAACGTTCTTTATCACTGTAATTGGGCTTAGCAGAAATACAAGGCTGAGCTTATTTCTATCATCGGTACTTGTCAGCACTTAGGAGCATAGGCTGGAAAAGTAATACTGCAGTAAAATGACATTCTCTTTTTGGATGGGTACTGAACTCCTGGTTCACTATGGCACTTCCAGAAGTGCAGCACACCTGTCTTCTGCAGAAAGGGAATGAAATAAGGAAAATATAGGATTATATTTTAGATTATATGAGCTTTATAGGTAATCTGAGTATCCTGAACACTACATCAATAAATATAATTTAAACACACCACACCACTCCCCCATCTAATATTCAGTTAAAACTTGGAGAATATTTTTATCCCTTTCCCATACAGAACATTATCATATCATATACATGTTTCTGGCTAGGTAGTTACTACATTACACGCCAAAGATTCTGTATTTCAGTGTGCACTAAATCTAGTTCTATACTACATACTTGTGCAGTATTTAGAGGTCACTTGGTATTATTGAATTAATCACTCTGTAACCTACATGAACAGTAGTTTGCATTAAAATTTTCTATCCTACATTTGGATTCTTGCTTCCAAACCCTGCTTTCTTTCTCTGCCCAACCACGTTACCATTTAATCATCACAGAAGAGATGTGACTGTGAACAAGTAAATGCCATTTTGTGAATTTCACTGCAGCAATGCAACTTTACCATCTCACCCAACAGCGCTGTAGTGCAGGAGAAAGATGGTACAGGTTGGGGGCTTTGGTCTCTTTAAGAAAAAATAGTTGAGCAAGAAGCAGAAAAGGAGAGATGAGAGCCAGACTGCGTAATTCTCAGCAGTAACAATGGGCCAATGAAATCAGTCTTTAACGCAGAGACTGATCAAAAGCTCTTTTTTCATTAGAGCTTTGCAGTCTTGGGATGAAAATGTCACTAGTGACTTATAAGAAGCAAAAACTAAATTAAAGGCCAATTTCTTTCCCCCTCCAAATTATTATCTATGAGTGTAAAAGAAAGTACCTAGGCAAGACCAAGGGTGAGACAATTTTATTTGTCTTAGCTGACAGTGAAAGTCTAATTAGATTGACAAATCTTCTGTGCTATTTTCCTTTGTGATATACACTGTAAGAAAGGTCTTAGCCTGGAGCTGCACGTTATGGAAAGACATTAATCAAGATTATTGGACCCTCAATAGAAAACACAGTTAGGAGGCTGAAAAGCCTAATGGTTAAAGTAAAAGGTTGAGAACCTTATTCTGAGCCATGCCAATGGGCTGGACTCTCCATATGGATAATGGGCAGATCCCCTTTTATATTCTTTAGAGAGAACATTCTGTATATTATATATCATACACTACCATTCTATGGCTCTAAGATCATAGCTGAAAACATCCACAAGTAATTTATTCTCATCACCTCCAAGCTACAGTTTGAACAGTTTGGCAAGTGTCATTATCCTCATCTCAAGAAGTTGAGGCATGCACTGGATATGTAACAGAGCACACAGTTTCTGGTTCCTCATGGAGAGCATAGCCAGAAGTCCATCTGTCCTCCCAGAAGGGTTCTGATCTCTTTTTCACAGAAAACTGTCTGTGATTTTGGTCTTGGGACCCCAGCCATCCATGTCATAGGGCAGACATATTAGGGACCTGTTAGGGACATATTAGGTCAGTGGGCCCTAGGGCCTCCAGAAGCTTATCTGGAGCAGTTCTCCTTAAAGACCCATGCACCAGCTGGAATCATATCTTGGATTCACTGAACTGAACATGTTTTGAATGGAAGACTCGTGTATCACCATGCATGCTTTTCTAGACTAGCTTTTCTTAGTAATTAACTTCAAAGATATCTTTACACAAATAATTTCAAAACTGAATGACCCAGCTGTGAACTGTACAGACCGCACCACATGACAGCATATGGAGAGTCTCCTAAAAATCTTTGAGCAGTGACTCACTAAATAAATTCTGAGCATATAAGCAGCTGACATGGCTACATAAAGTGACATGAGTGTCACTTTAACTCGTTTTCACAGAAGTTCCCCAAACCCAGAAATCCCTGAATGCTGTGGTTTAACCTGGCAGGCAGCCA
>NW_009213097.1:0-24930 GCF_000690835.1 Fulmarus glacialis | reverse complement strand
TATATATTCTTTATCTTTGAGCGAGGGCAAATATAGCTAGTATCAGAGAAAGTTCTGCTGCACACTAAGTTAACTGTATGTACATTTTACTTATTGACACAGCGCTAAAATAGAGCTGAGGAATTAAACATAATAATAGAAAGCACCAACTTGGCTAACTTCTTTTTAAAAAATGATGATAATATCCATTTTTGACTCTGAAATAATTCATTAATAGAGACAAAATGAAGATTCTAACATAAAAAAAAAAACACCCAAGCCCTTTGTAAATGGACACAATGTTTTTATGTATATTCATTATTACATAATTATGTTAAGGAGCAACATTACATTTGGCCTTTAGGAATTTTATTTAAATAATCCCTGCATCATCTGAGGATGTCTATTGGACATACCTTTTAAAAAAAAATTGACTGTTTCATGAGGGAAGTAGAATGCACAGAAGTAATAGCTACACACTAGGATTTAGTAACATTAGCTGTTTAATCCGTACCATTTTATGTTAAGATCAGAATGCTAATACCTATGAACTCAGAGATTTACTGTGGTTTTCCATACCACAGCACATGAGATCAAGACAATCTACTCTCCTTTTCCAAATCACATTTCAAATGTTAACAGGTTGCTCATACAAACCAACAGCTGTTCGTTCATATAAATCCACAGCTGCATTAGGAGTGTAGGTGTGTATTATTGTGCTAGGGGAATGATTACTATTTTGAAATTACTATATACATGTGAGAAAATATGCAGATAAAGCACGGAAGTCAGTGTACTATTTACAGAAGGCTTAGAGGTAGAAGAATAATCATGTTCTCTTTCTTCCATTAATACAGAGTTATTACTGTAGTCAATAAGTACATCAGCTAGATTAATTATTCAGAAGAATTCATTAATAATAAAGACATATTGTATATTGCTGTTGCATTGAGACATGAATTGCACTAGGTGGTAGTATGAACATGTGCCTCATTAGGCAACGGTCTAGGATTAACAGTAATAGTTGTGATACTCATTAAAAAATCTGCAGTGTTTTTTTCTTTACCTAGGAGAAGCTACTAAGCTGAGTGTAGTAGTAAATACTGAAAAGCGGAGAGATTTTTTTCAGAAATTAACTTCCCCAAAAGAAAGGCAACCTTGTCTCATATTCATGCCTGTATATCTATAACCAAACACATACGATATATCTTATTGCTTCCTTAATACTTACAAGGTAAATACAGAAAGAGACCCAAACATAAATGTGTTGTAGTCCTTTTTTTCTGGTCCCTTAATCCTTTTTTGGCTCCTACAGAAAGATTTTTTCATTCTGAATTTTCTTAATTTGCTCACTTATTTTAGGGATCTTTTCTTTTTCTGTTTGTTTGCCTTACCCATCAGTACCCTCAGCACCAGAGTTTTTTCTAGGCATCTTTCAGACACTCATGCTAACAGATTTTTCAAACTTGTCCACTACAGAGCATCGCCATCAAGTTCAGAAGAATACTCTACATTTTGAAAATCTATATGATCACCAAAATGGTTCAAATTTACCTCTCTGATGGTGGCTCAGTTCCAACACCCCATTGCAAAGACTACCCATTGAGATTCAGAGACTTTAAAGCAGGTCCCTGGATGACACCCCACGTGCATAGGGGCAGCTAGAATGCTCCGCTAGAACTCTGCGCAAGTTTATATCGCTAGGCACAGACATAATCTTCATACAAAAATTATCACCTCTGAATTCAGAGCATTCATATTTATTTATGGCACCTGGAAGTGAACTGGTGCCTCACGGCACAGACAGATTACACGGCATCACAGAAGAGCTAAAAATCTCATTTCAGTCGCCAGCTGGAAGCGCAGCTGCACGATGGAAGGAGAACAAGCAATGCTCCTGTAGTGAGGCTACAGAGTTACCCCGAGAAGAGTTCAGTGCATCGTTATGATACTTACACATGAACAAAAGCAGAGGAATGTTTTGCAGGTGATGTGTAGGAAGGGGATAAGGGATGAGAGCAAACGCTCAAGTTCTAGGACTAGGAGTGGCTTAGTAGGAGGACGCGCGCCGCAGCAGAGGTGAACAAACTAATCAAGGCTGACTTTATTGGCTCAGCAGCGACTGGGGCAGCTCAAAGAGCATAACAGAGTTACGAAACTAAGTAGAGAAAGAGTTATGTTAATTCACTTCCCTTAGGTAACCAGCTGTAAAGAAAAATCATCAATGAAAAAAAAATCTGCAGGCTCTCACAGGAGGATATTTATGAGTATCAGCTGTCATCCATCTCTCTGTCACACTCAGAAATGTAAACCATAACTCTGGCTTCTGGCTGTAACTATGCCAGAACCAGTGAAAATAAATACTCATCCAATCAGTATATATTCTTATTCAATTTATCAAACCAAACAGCACAAATAAATAATAATTTTTAAAAAATAGAGACTGCAGCTAGAAGGATCCTTCTCAAGTTTCCAGGGAAACTACCTGAACCAATAGATTAGTGAAAATCCTTTTAACACAGTTGTCTCCAATTATATCTTCAATACAATTATTTAAGCCAAATGGTTCATGCTAGTGCTTCTCAGAAAATACTCAAGCAAATATGACATAAGAAATCAGACATATTTGAAGATCATATTACTCTGGGTCTGATTTATTCCTGTTGAACTGAATGCACAAAAATAGAGCTTTTCACACCCTTTGAGGATTCATATAACATAAATTGTAATTTTCTACTCTGATAGAAGGTATTAGTATATGCCACCTGTATGGATACACTTGTATATGCCACTTCAAAGATCTAACACGTGCTTGTGTGCAAATATTGCCGTCCATTTGCCAACATTCCTAGCTTTTATTTTATTTTCTTTCAAATATGGTGCTTCAGTAGAATATGAACTCCATTGAATAGCACCATTTTGCTTTCAAGCAGGATCTGCTTCACAACCAGAAAGGTAGTTTTCAGGGACTTTTTTTTTTTTTTGAGCAAGTTAACAAACAGTTTCTCACTGTAATTTCTGCAAGGAAATAAGGCATCACAGTTTTATTATTCAGTCATGGGGAGCAGGGAAGCGTAGCTCATCTAATTTAAGGCTTAATTGCAGTTTTAAAAATTTAACCAGCTCTAACTTTTCATTTGTGAGAACACAGCTACAAACTAGAATTAATTTCACAGAAGAAATGTCATGAAACAGTAAATACAAAGGGACAAAACCACCAGACCAGTTGTCATCTCTGATTCCTTTAAATCCTTCTAAGAGATGCTGCAGCATAGTTTTACTTAAAGAATCCCATTAACTCCTGACAGCTAATGGGGTAGGCAGCAATGACTGCTGTCAACCGTCTCACGCTTTGCTTAGTTCATCACTGTCGGTCTCTGCTTCCTCCACCCCTCCTGCTTATTTCAGCGGTTAGCTGCATCAGGATCAAGGTCTTTCCCTTTCGTGTCTGTGTAGCGCTAGCCTCTAGGTGCTGCTGCGATGCAAGTAACTGGCAGTAAGGATGATGGAAATGACACTACAAAATGGAGTTAAAAGGTCCATGCAAAATTGCCCTCAATTTCATTGCCCTCTATGTTAACTTCTGAGCTTTTTTCTTCTGCAGAAAATATGTACAGGTGGTTGTTGATCCTGTCCTGAGTGGTAAAATACTTGTTCTGAGGAGGTGTTTCTACAACTGTAATCATACTTACTAGCTTCATAGGTAACTCTAAGCACATTTCAAGACCCAAACCATCAAGTTCAATTCACAAGAGTGCCTTGTGACTCTCTGATTAATACATGCCTGTTATATTTTATTATCATTTCTAAACCTTCATTAAGTGTTTCAGTACTTCAGGCCCTTAGATACTGTTTTGAAATTAATATCTGATAACAAAAACTACTTGCAAATTATTTTTAAGTAGACATTTTGAAGTATTTTCCCTTTAGGCAGCTAGTGAATTGATCTGAAAATGCCAGCATTAATAAAATTATACCTCCATGGCAGTCCCAGCGTCTCACAGACGCTGAACCCCATGGAGTGCTGTCGTGTCTTAGGTGTGGAGCTTTGAGTTAATGCAAACTCCAGAGGTGAGAATTGCTGACTTAGTCACTCTTGCTCTAATTTAGGAAGATTAGCTGCAAATATCTTGACATGGTACTCGTGCAGGGCCTGGCATTTTGCACTCCTGCTTCAAGCAAAGCTTCCTAGGAACGTCAATAATGCAAATTGGTAATAAAAGTAGAGTGTATTCCCAGGCTACCATCTTATACGCTTAATTTATCCTTCCCCAAAATATCATTCAGCAAAGGCGTCATTTTCAACCATCAAATGCCCTCTTATCTGAACACAAGAAATTAGAAGGCCAAGTTTGCACTACACTAAACCAAGAGCGTTTTCAAGTCATCTATTGATCTACTATACATTTTAGATGCAACTGGATGCAACCGGAAAAGTGATGTTCCTAGTAATTTGCTTTCAATTTTACTGACAAAATGCCTGCATATATCAGTCTAATGGGATTAACTAATGAGGCAAGCTAATAATTAATGCATTGTTTAGAGGCTATATTATTTTAATGCAATAATGAACTAGTGGTGTTGCTCAGCGATGCAATGAAAGCTGTTTTTTTTCTTTAGGTTTAAAGACTGGAGCAGTCCGGGGTGCAGCATACAGCTCTCTTCCCAGCTGACTGCAATGTGAAGAGGGGTGGTGCATGTTGGGTCTCGCCCCATATATAATGAGAGTGTTGCCAGAGCACAGACCCCAGCCTGAGAACCAGAAAGCATTCCTTCCTGGGGCTGATAATCTAGATGAATCATCACATAT
This sequence comes from Fulmarus glacialis, assembly GCF_000690835.1. Taxonomy (NCBI): domain Eukaryota; kingdom Metazoa; phylum Chordata; class Aves; order Procellariiformes; family Procellariidae; genus Fulmarus; species Fulmarus glacialis. The sequence goes on along the minus strand of NW_009213097.1, from coordinate 20,141 downwards.
AATTAGGGATCAGTGTGTCTTCGTAAATCAACTGAAACGATGGGTAGAGGTGCTGGTATTCACATATCAACCTAGGTAATTTTGGAAGGACACCTCAACTATTCAGGGAGCCCTCTAATAAAATGACACCCTGATTCTGTTCACAAAATAATCTCTTTTTTTTTAGATGTATTATCCTTCTTTATCAATTCTCTAAATGTATATATTGCATCAGTTTGAGGCATATGAACGTTTATAGCACAGACAGGCAGAACTCGGGACTTGTTCCCTCTGCCGTTCACTGTTTGAAGTTGTTCATTGTTAGTACTTTTTCTTTACGGGCAGGGCATGGGGAATGTTTCATTAATGAAAGAAACCAATTTATCTTATAATGGAATACCAAACATGCCATGACTTTTTTGGCCATTGTGAACGGCAGTCTTGCATGTGCTCCTCGCAGACTGGGAGGGCTGTAATTGCTTCTCACTGGGTCCCAAAGCTCCCTGTAATCAGCATTTACATAATGGAGAAAAGGACTGTGTAAATCTTGAAAACACATACCGAACTCCCTCTCTGTCTACAGATTCTGTAGTTGTCTGAAGACAATTCTGTCTTTTTATCACTTGAATGACTTAATTTCAACGGCATTAAAAATTACACCCAGTAAATATCTCATTCATGTAGCATACAGACTTACATCCACAGCGTTCAGTAAACATGATAAAAGGCATACATGTACATAGTGCATAAGAAATATAATTTAGATAATTAAATTTCAGGATTTTGTAAAGTATTACTGCAGGATATAAGAAAAGTTTCAATGATGAAATCGTACTGGGATAAAGGGTAGTCTGGCTGGTAGTAACAGAAAGCAGATAATGGTTGTTTAAAACCTGCTGTTTACATATGTTGTGTATCACTAACTTTTCAAACGACAAGAATAATCAGTGCCGCCTCCTTTGCATATACCAGTCTTGCTCAAATCAGTTCATGACTGGCATGTCATTAGCAGAGTCTCAGCATCCTCTCTCCTGGAGAGGAGACGAGGATGTACACAGGCACAATGCAGAGCACATCTAACGTGACCAACGCATCTGGGAAGCAAGTACCAGCTCTGCACACACGCGCCGACTGTACACGGCATCTGTAACGTGTCGTCATGAGACTGAGGAGGACTAATGGCCTAGAAGCCCTTATCTGCCACGGGAACATTTTACCCTTCTGTCACATAATTTTAGAAGGATGCCTAAATAGCCATTTCTTTTTATAAGATTTAACTGTTAAATAATCCCAAAACAGGCACAGCTCCGTGAAAACCCAAGGCCTGCATGCTGCAATCATCTACAAGTGATGTGTTCACAAACCACGCAGCTGGTTTTCAGAAGCCTGAAGCCCACACAGAAACGAATCCTAAAGTTTTTCACTCTTCAGTTCTTCACGCTTAGCATGTAGAGCCCATCCAGTAACAGATCACTGAAATATTACTGAAATCTGACATCTTTTTCAGAAATTTGTATGCACCTCAAATACAAACCACAACTATATATACCCTGAAATCAATACTGCAATGCTGGCTTCTACCCTTGCTTATTGAAAACAATGACAATAACTTCAGCTGACTTAAAAAGAGGCTGGGTTGGACTCACATTATGAAATACTCCAGTTAAACTTCTTAGGTCTAATCGGTGTGCTAATGCCTTTATATGTTGCATGCTGAGCCGATTGCAACATCCACTCCCACATTCCTTGGGCTTAAAATGACTTTGTGATTTGCAACCCTGCCTCATAACTCTCATTTGGGGGAGCCCTTTAAAGAATTTTCTCTGTTCCTCATGACTGTTTTCTTCACAATTTTCAAAAAAAAAAATCTGTGGTTTTGTAACTTCAAAGCCAAAAGGCTTAAAATTGAAATGGCGATGCTCAATTTTTCTGAAGTCACATTGAATGTGATACTGATTAGGTGGTCTGCAAAATAAATGGATGCCATCCTGTAGCTTTTTCATTACTTCATTTACAGAAAGATACTATAAATTAGTTACTTTCTTCATAGTCTACCCTGTATTGGCTGGCACCTCAGCGACCTTCCAAAAACAGCAGAGAGCAGAGGTAGTGCTTCTCTAAAACCTGATTTAATTCCAATAGTGTCCCACAAATTATTAAAATTGTGACGCATTCTCAAAGTACACTAAAAAACCAAACTGACTGAAGAAACAGCAGCATTCAAAAGCAAAATAAAGAAGCCTTCCTGTTTACAGGCAGTCTTGTGTCACAAGCAAATGTGATAAAAGGTTATTCCCTGTGTAAGTCATCCCTTTGTACAGGGAGTGGCAAAGCCAGTGAGAGGCACCAAGCAGACCTCAGGAACCATCCATGTACTGCTTCTCCTTCTGTCAGCCCCTTCCAGGGGTCCTTCTGAGGAAGCAATCTATAGATCACCATGTATAGATCACCATGCCCTAGGTGCACAGCTCCAAACTCAAACCTCCTCTCCAGACAAGACACAAATCAGGGACAAACACAAGCCTGCAGTCAAGGCTGCGAGACCTTTTTTAGGATACTACAAAAATGATACAGAGTTTTATTAAACCATCACATGTGTTGCCACACCACAAGTAGTTAATTGACGTAAACCTCCTGTACTCCACTGAAGTTAAAGGTAGTGCGATGGAACAGAACCCGCGCTTGCAAAATAACAACAAACCCACATAAACCAGGCCACATATCACATCAAAGGCCCGATATGAAACCACTTAATTATTTTATTAGGTGTTTCTATTAACAGCTTGTATAAATTAATATCATTCTATTGACTTTATCATCCATTTTTAAACATGGAGCATTCTGCTCTGACAATTACAGTCATTTACTGGTTTGGGAAAAATGAAATATAAGGATATTAAAAACCTGATTAAGACTGAAATACAGAGGAAATCTGGTGAAGGACTAGAATATGTAGAATGTCTATGTCTATCTTTAGTCTTACATTTCAGAAATAAATACATAAAATGATTTTATCAACATATAGAAAATAATTCAGCCATCCCACAAGCTGATGTTACCTGTTTAATATAAAATGTCATCTTTAATTTCAGACAGAAGCAGCAACTAAAAAAAATATAGTGTTCCTAAAGGCATAGCATTTCAGTAATTACACTACCAGATAGGGATTTGTCCCAATTATCTCATAAAGGATGGCTTCCTATTTTACTAATAACCATCAGCTTTAATTAACACAATCAAAAATTCAGAAATATAAAATCAAAGGCCTTCAGATAGACCTTCTATCCCACCACTTCATGTAATCTTTAAACCGTATAACAAAATTCATCATGATTAATTACAATTCATTTACCACAGCCTTCTACAGGGCTATGGAAAACAGTTATGATTAGAATCTTTATTCCATGCTTTCCTGTTAACCTGTGAAATCCATTTTCTATGGTGTTTGTCTTTCCTTAAAATAATTTCTAACTTTTCAAAAGTACAAAACCAATAATTTCATGCTAGATGCCTGATGAGAGAAAGAAAGAAATGGCAATGAGTTAGGAAAAAGTCCAAAGGTTTATTTATTTATTTCTTTTTTTGCACTGTAGTTAACTAATTCACATCTTGAAATTTAGATCAACACACATAGTGTCCGTAGACCTTAAAATACCTTGCTGGAGGAGATTTAAAATTTTCTGTTTCTATCACATTCTTCAGTTTCCTATTTTTAAATTCAATGTCCTCAAAATATGCGTCCAGCACAAGAATGTTTTATCACAGAAATGACGAAAAGCTAACTGAATTGGAATTCTGTTTGACACAAACTAAGACATAACTGCAATAATAAATTTATTTTGTTTATTAAGACACTAATTTCAGATCTTACCTGATGTAAATCTGTCTAAATCTATTGAATCTGATCAGCGACTCTGACCTACTGTATTTGTTTCAAATGTGTAGGCTCGACTCTTACAATCTGCAAAGTAGCTGCTGTAGAGACAAGCACAATCTATTACTAATCAGATGGTTATTAACAATGTGAAAATAATAAAATACATGTCTTCAAGCTTGAAAGCTTGAAAGCTTGAACTCACTAACACTGTTTGAATTCTTTTCTTCTCTAAACTGCTCCAGGGAAAGGGATGTTTTATCAAACTGAAGCTCTGTGCAAATACAATTTTTTTCCCATTTTTTCCAACCTGAAGTTGATTTTACTGAATTTTGCCGAAAGAAAGTTAAACAGTACTAGGGCTGAAAGAGGATGCTTATCTCTGCTCTCTTACATCGACAGGATATGGATCTCCAGTTTTCCAGGAGCTCTAAACTGACACTGAATTAAATAACTTTGTGGCATGGTAGTGGGAGGTTTCAGACCTACTCAGATATGCCAGATACGTCCAGGACAGACCAGGCTAGGTAGCACTTTTTGATTTAGAGAGTAGAAGGCCAGATGAAGCTCAGGGGAATGTTTCCCGCAGTATTCCTTGTGAAGTTTAATCATTCCTCACCCATCTTCTCAGGAGTACCAGTAAGTGTTATACTTAACCAAGCCAGAAGGCTAGTAAACAGAGAGGTAAGCAGTAAATAAAGGATGGCTAATTACACACTCGCATCCTTGAAAATTCATATTGCCATGAGGAGAGCAGATAGGAGCCAATGCTCTTAAATTACTTCTTCACTCTATTTTAATTACTGGGACAAAAAGTAGTCAGGAACATTACAGACCAAATCTCATGGTAGCTCCAGGCTCACCTCAAGAAGTACAAGAAAAGTACCATGAGAGGTGCAAATAAGTCACACAACAGTTGTTAGTTTAAATGGTGTTAAAATACAAAGCAAATAGAACTTAACCTTTGGTTAAGCTCTTTCTTTAGCTAAGAAGTATTATATTCTATGAGTGATTCCATTGGGATTGGCGTCAATAAAGGTATTAGAAGCTGGATCATAATGAAGGAGCAGCAGACAAAAAGAATAACAATCCCTTCGTATCTATTTCAGCAGCCAAGCAGACTGGAAAGAATAGAAGAATACTTGCTGGTATTCAAGGTTTTTTATTCAAAAGTGTTACTTCTTTAGGGAGAGCCTTAAAACTGATGTACTGGAGAAGGTGACCTTTACATTACTGTTACCGTTTAAAATAAAAATGATTCATACACTACCCAAAACTCAGTTACACACCCCACAATGTGCAGAGGTAGGTAGGTAAGTCCCTGCCCAGAAAGTTTGCTCTCCAGGTTAAGACATGACAAGTGGGTGCAATTACAGTTAAAGGACAAAAAGAAAAAAAAAATAGCATAAACAGCCCTGCACAATAACTTAAATGAATTATTCCTATTAGTCCTATTCTTTATCATAACATATTATATGCACCGTACCTCATCATGTAAGTTCCCCTCTTACAGATATTGCTATAGAAGAGAGCTTTTAGGAGAGACTGCACAAAGCTGTGTTTGAGCTGCAGAAAGAACCTTCTTCCACCTTTGACCACTTCATCCTTCAAGAAAACACACATTCATTGACAAAATTTCAGGACAGAAGGAATTTTCCTTACTGGTTTTGGTAATGGAGGGCAAAAAACTAATGTTCATCTACTCCAGCCGAATGGAATAAGCACATTTGCATCTAGGATGTGAAACAACGATGCTTTCATCATGGGTACAATCAAAAGCCCTTAAATATCTTGTCATTCTAATTTTAACTTGGCAAAGTCACTGAATCTTGTAAGTGATCCGAAATCTTCACTACCAGACTGCTGTTGAAGTCCCTGTTGCAGCAGAGGGTTGAGGTAGGGTTTGGGACTATAATACCAGGTTCCAGAACGTGTAACTATCACTGAATCCAGTTTTGGCCAGGATGACCAAGGATAACTTGGAAGCAGATTTTTTTTTTTTGAGTGTTTCTTTCAACCATTTCTTCCAAACACCTGGTAATGATTTTTGTTTGCTGAATTCTATTGGTGACTGGTTAACTGACCAATTTGCACCCTAACAACAGTCTTTAATTATGTGAGCAGAAGATAACTCAAATTAATTTTAATGTGAATAATTCAATACTTTACTGGACTAACTTACTCTTGAAAAAAATTTCTGCTACGGTTACAGAGCACTGAGATGGAGGATCTATTTGCTTCTACAATCTGTATCTGAAGTAATTAACCTCTCAAGGCTAGCTAAGGGGAAAAAAAAAAAAAAAAAACTGAAAATGTTTTTGTACCTAGCACTCTTAAGAATAACTTTAACTCAGTTCATATTTCTGTGTGCTAGATATGACATAAGTCATCAGTCAGTGGAAAGGATTATGCCAAAACGGAGTCTCCCCTTTCTGTACACACTTGGTTTAGGAGGTGCCAGTAGTGACCCAATCTACTTAAAGGGTTTAACATTAAAATGTTGAGTTGCGAGTTTCTCATTTGTGTCTACATACAGGAACAAAGATTTCTAGGAAAACCTGATCAGAAATGTTAACGTAATAGTATAACAACAATATAGTACTATGTGAAAAGACATCATTATCAAAACACTAAAAACTAAAATTACTGCAATTAATACAATTTAATTACGAAGATTCAAGGTGATTGGATGTGGTGACGATCTGCTCAAGGAACTATTTTCCCCTGTTTAAAAGCATTTCTGTCATCTTTTCAATGAAAAGTCAGGTAATTCATTCCACTAGCAAAATTATAGACGAGAGAACTACAAGACAAACAAATAACAGATGACAGACTGAGCAATTTAATTTTTTTATCATTTTTCTTCCTTGTCTTTTCTTTCTGTCTTTTCTCAGGTAACAGCTTAAACCCTGCGAACATATATGCTAGCTGATCCCATAACCTTCTTTGTGTCTTGATATTGTAATGGTAGACTTAAATATCAAATACAAATTTGAAAATTTTACTTAAGACTGTAAATTATTTAAGCCAGGGATCAGCTCCAGGAAGGATGGTTTTGCTGTTAAAACTCTGGAGTAAGATCCAAAAGACTGGGGCTCTGCTACAGCCTTCGGTGTGATACCAAGTCGCTTGAATCCCAACTCAGCATCACACCGAGACGAGCAGCCCAGCCAGTGGCGAGAGCCTTGTTCCAGATCCTGAAAGGCTGTGTGTTTGTTCAGTGTTTACATCACACTTCCCAGTACTTTTTAGCTTTAAAAATAATTACCGATGAGTGACAATAACACCCTATTTGAAACTTTGCATTAAACAGGTGGAGTCACACAGCAACTGGTCTGACCTGGTACGTGTTATCTCAGATGAAGAATGCCTGACACAAGGAGATCTCTTTTGGCACAACCCAACAAAGTCATAGATGCAGCTGGGAACCCAAGCCTTGTGCAGCAGCAGGGTGAGCGTCCCTCCGCCACCTGCCCTCATCGGGCAGGCACGGTGCTGTCCTGCTTCGTTCCAGGCTCCTCAAAGGGCTTCTTCAAGGCTTGCCGCAATCAACTGAGAGGTGGACAGAGAACTTGCTCTGAGCCTTGCCAAGGTAAAATGGCATACATTGGAGACAAGAGCATCTCAGGAACTTAAACTAGGTGCATTGTGATAAGGTATGGGGTATTTGGTGAGTGGCTGGAGGAGAGGAGATGGAAGAAGGACATGCTTGAACCTGCAGTGGGTTTCACGGGGATGGACTCTTTGCTCCTAACAGCGTTTTAGTGACTTCAGGGGACTGGGGAGACTAGGGGTGGGGAGGGAGGAAGGGGGTGCAGGACTCTGCCTGTGCAGGACTCATTGGAGGATCAGGGCCTGATGTTAGAGTTTTCTAAGAATGATCTTCTTTCCTTTGAAGATAAGTTACTAGTAGTAGTAAGACTACACTTAAAATTTTTTTTCACCTTGAAGTAAATGACTGGTTCCATTTACTCCGATGCTTACCTATCAGCTGGTGATTAAGTGATCAAACAGATCAGGGCTGATAAGCGCACATGGATGGTAGCAATGATCAAAATGAGTTTTCAAGACCATCCATATGATTTAGAAACACGAATTAAGTTTGTTCCTGGGTTCTTTTAAAAACAATCACAGAATAGCAGTTCTATGAGTAACTTTTCTACTAAATGCTAGAAGAAACTTCACTCTGTAAAAAAATGTTGTTGCAAATCCTTTAAGAATTTCATTTGCTTGCCCATAAAGCTTGCAGCTCTAGAGAAAAAAAAAAAGCTTCTGTTTGTCAAGGTCAGGTAGACAATCTTTAAGAGATGCTTAGAGAATGTCCTGCGTACACAAAATTTCCACGGCAAACAGAAAGAATCCCAAAGGTATTTTCCTGAAACCTTGCTATTTTTAAGGAAGTGTTGATTCTTTTGGATCCAACTCATTAAATGCATGAAGTACTCCTACAGTCAACTATGACTTTTTTTTTAATGGGTCAAGGAAACCCTTACGTGAATTCCAGATTCTATTTTTAATTAGATTTGAAATGTGTTCTTATTTGCTTTAGATGTTTGCGGCATGGATCACTACTCTTTTTCTTCTTGATGTAGCCAGAGGTAAGACACATAGTTGATAAAATCTATAAACAGTAAAGATTGTTGTGTATAGCTTACACCACAATAACTATATTTTAGAAAAAGGATGGGTTTTGGAATAGATTTAACAGACTTCTTCATCAGGAGCATTGAGTTATATCATGTCTTTCCCACATTTAACCTATTACGTTTTAATCCTGTAAAGGTTTTTGGAGCTAGCAAAGAGAATGGGAATTAGAAAGGTATTTTTATATAAGAATTGATATTAAAATTCTTCCAGACCAGTTTCCCCTACCCACCCTCAACCCATACCAGCATTTATGGTAGCTACAACGCTTGTAATGCCAGCCTAGGCACTTCCTCTTCCACAGCGCTATGCAGAGAACAAGAAAACAGTCCCACTCCAAAACACCTCTTTACCGATAGGAAAGAATAGTTCAACAGGGACAGACACACAGAAAGAAACAAAAAGACACAGTCCAAAAGTTCACTGGCATCAGAGGAAAGAGCCCTATGAAAATGACTGGATCACTTGTGGAGTCTCTAGCTGCAGCTCCACAATTAAATCTTCTCTTTCTCTAGATGTATTTCCCATACATATCCCTCCACCCCTGTGTTTTGTACAGAGTAAAAAATAGAGTAAATTACGGCCTGATATAGTATGAATCTGTCACCTATCCTAGATAACAATAGTTTCTCATTGTTTTCAGTATCTTTTTAATAGCAATAAAAATTAGTCTGATTTCACAACTGTTGTGCTATAATAGTGGGTAAGGATGACATTTAATGGCAACACCCATATGTTATATTTGCATCATTACTATATTAAAGCCACAATAGAAATTGGGAAACTCCAGTCCTTCAGGCACAGACCACACTTCCCAAGGCTGTCCTTTGCTTTAGGCTTCCACTCAAATTCCACTTCATTGCTTCCACTAAAATCTTTTGGTGATAAAAAAATAAGGGAGGTGTTTAATGTACGTTATGGATCAAGCAGAGGTACCTATTTTAATGTTTTGGTTTCGTTTTACTCCTTCATGAATTGCTGCACAAGAAATAACAATTTAGATAATCCCTGGAGCATTCGCACTAATTTGAAGGACTGCTCTGCACTGGCAGCAAAAGCTGATTTGTTCTCTGGATCCATAAAGGATCAAGATTTTATTGTCTTTTTCCGATGGCTGTGTTAACAATATCTCTGACAAAATAAGTCATGAGTTCACCAAACTGAGCTCTCTGCTATGTTTGCAACAGGAATCAGTCTTGAAGTTCAAGTCCTGCTACATGCCCAAGGCACGGGAGCACAATCGAGCCCCTTAATGAAAAATGAACACGGGCGCCATCCTAATCTCAATCAGCCATTTTCTGCTTCCCTGGTATAAACATTATCCTGCCAGGGATTTTTCTTGTAAGGTGGTGGCAGCCTAACCTGCTACATTCCCAGAACACTAACATTTTTCTTTGCGTACCCCAGGAAGGGAAGTTTGCTACAAAAGGCTTGGATGCTTTACAGATAGCCCCCCTTGGTCTGGGATCCCAGGGAGACAACTGGCAGGCTTGCCCAGCTCTCCAGAAGCTGTGAACACCAATTTCTTCCTTTACACTAGAGACAACATGATGAAATATCAAGTAAGACACTGCTTTGTTTTAATAATTGATAGTATACTACACGTTCAACAAATTCTACAGACAGTTTCTTTTCTCCCATATTTTTGCTCAGAAGTCTCCCAGGAGAAGGCCCAATTCTACATTACACACTCCGTGAATGGTCCATCCCAATTTTCTTTCATTTCATTTCTTTTTTCTCATTTCAGCTCTCTGACAGGCCAGGTGTATTTACAACATATTAATCGCAGCCTTCTAACACAAGTCATCTGAGATATTTTGGATACTTCTGTACAGTAAGCTAATGGCCCAAATCCGGTTTCAGGGCAGCGTTAGAAAGCCAGAGGTAGGGAAGGCAGTACAAAAGCAAAGCTCAATTTTGGCTCCTGTGTGTCTCCAGCTTAAAACCATATTTCAGGCCCATACACACGACTCAGGTATGTGGTTCATACACATGACTACTAGGTCCTCTGAACTACATACTATTGGTCTCAGAGGCTCTGCTTATGTGGTGGCCAACATTGAGTCCTAAGAGCAGGTAAATAGTTAAGAGTTAAGATCAGAAGAGAAAGCATCTGTATTCATCAGAGAGGAGAAGGAAACTAGGATGAAAAATTAAAGGAAATCTTAGAAAGGAAACCAGGAGGCTAAAGAAAAAAATGAAGGAGAAAATGAAATCGTATGTGGAAAAAGAAGGAAACAACCAGAAAAAGAATGACATGGCGATGGATAAAGAAAATAAACAAATATTAAACATTTTTTGGAAGAATGGGACTGAGGGAAAATGAAGACTAAAAATCTAAAGAAAAAGACTTGGCAAGATATACCTTAGAGAGAGCTTGGAAGTTTCTCTTACAGAGTGTCGAACCTCTCATGAAAACACATCAGGTAGAGAAGCATAGAGACAGCAGACTGGAACTGTATGGAAGAAAAAAAAGTTAAAAGGTGAGGTTATCTACAACATCTGCAAACTAGTGGCAGCGAGAGGAAGCTCTGGACTGTGACAGAGTGACAAATGGAAGTAGCTAAAAGGAGCCTGCAGGACTGTTTAGGATGGATCAAACGGGAACGTACTGAAAGACGCCAGCAGTGTGTCAGCCCTTTTCTCTGAAGATCAGCAAGTGCTGGGAAAAGCTGACAGCAGGATGCTCGAGGCGCCGGAGGTGTCTGGGCTGGGGCTTGTCCATGGCATGGAGCAGTTTTGTGGAGCTATACACTAATCTGGTGAAAAAAGAGATATGACCGTCAGAGAGTGTGAATTTTACTTTCTCAAAGAGCAAGAAAAATGAAGTAAATTAACATGAAGGGGGGGAGAGGGGGGGCAATTTGTTGCTGCTGTTGGCTTACATTACATGAAAAAGGCTTCATAATTGTTTTTTTTTTATAAATGGCAGTCACAAACAGTGGAGGTGTTTAATGATTTGTCCTGTTTGAGTCACCTCAGAACAAGTCCAACATCTCCAGCTGAGAGGGCCTACGAGGTTTTAACTTTAATCAGTCTTTCATTGAAGGTGAGATGTGTGCTAATTAGAGCATGACATCCCCTTTTAAGCTTACAAAACAATAATAAAAAATAAGTAAGAGCCAAGTTTTAAAACAACCCTGTATTCAGAATTTCTTTAAAAGAAAATAACGCCTTCCTTCTCAATAAACACCAAAATACCTACCACTTCTGATGTTGTAAGCCTGGTGGGCTTACAAACTTAAGCGATGAAGGTCTTATCTTCAAAGAAAAAAGAAAGAAAAATAGGTAGATTCAAAGTCAACCGCATAATACCTCGCAGAAGATGCTATCTTTGTATTTCTATGTCCAAGTTTGATAAAATCTTGTATTTACATGGCATGTTGTACCAGTAAATCTCAAAACATTGTGCAAAGGATGCCAGTATCATCAGTTCAATTAACTAGAGGAAGTGAATCATTTGTTGAAATGATTAATTGATGTCCCCCAGCAAGGCAGTTTACCCATCTCTTCAGAGTCCAGAACTCTGCCTTAACCATTGAGGTACTCTGCCCTGTATCAAAATGTACACTGGGATGGAGCCGTCACATCCTTGTTGTGTTGTTTGTTGGTTGGTTTTTCTTGACACAGAAAATTTCTGCTACAAATCCTTCAACTATCAAAGCTTCAAATTTCCGAACACACAGGAAAACTCGCTTCATTATACATGGTCATCTTGCTGGAGCGGACCTCCCCTGGATAACAAATATCTGCAGGGTATGGTACGACTATTGTCTGACAGTCATTTTACTTGTATTTGAAAGTGTAAATATCCACATCACCCCATTAACTGGCTTAAAATTCCCACATAAAATTTACACCTCTGTTCTCTTGTTAATTCAGGGAATATATGAGGGGGAAAAAACTCAGAATGAAGCTCAGTTCCACATGAGTGCTCTCTTGTTCCTAGCTATGAGTATAGTGCACTTCAGCCTTCTGCTAAATGCCCTTTTGTTGCATTCACCTCTACAGGGAAAGCTATAATTAATTGATTTTTCAATTCCTTGCCAATAATAAAGGGGGAAAAAAGTCACTTTTCTAACCTCAGCAAAAGGTCAAAATAAACATTTCAATTTGAGTGAGGCATTTGATCTAATAAAAACAAAATGCTTTGTTCAGCAGCTTGGTTTCATTTTATTCAGGCACATTTCAAAAATGAAATTGCTTCAGAATGAAAAATTAGAGTGTTCCATTGCCAGAAGGGTATAAATACAATATTTTGGTTAAAATACATGAATTTTGGGGCTGAACAATTCAAGCACATGAACACAAATTTGTGAATCCTTTTAGATGATCCAAGCATATGAATTTTGAAGAGTAAAGCTTGGACAATAAAAAAAGAAGTCATACTATCCTCTTTTTCTAACTGGGGTACTGTCATTAAGAGAAGTTGATACCCTAAAGCCAACCAAAGCGTCTGGAATGAAAAACAGAACTGAAGCAAGCTTCTGTGTGTCTTTATACAGCCTTCAAATCACTGCCTCCACTCTGCCTCCTTGTGTTGATTCTTCAGTATTAGTAGGAATTAACATACTAAAGATGTGTCTTTACTAGTCACATAAACAAAGTGAGTCCCTGGCTATAGCAAAACAAAATATTGTTTACATATACCATGCTACAATTGTAATTCATGCCTGTTTGCTTCTGTTCTCCTGTTTTCATGTTTTCCACCAGTTCATGTTTCACACCGAAGACGTGAACTGCATTTTGACCGACTGGAGAGGTGGCTCTAGCGGTTTGTACACCGAAGCAGTTAACAACGTCCGCATTGTGGGGGCTGAGCTGGTATATCTGGTGAACCTTCTTGAGGTAAAAGTATCTGTGGAACATGAAAGCTGGTGTGTAGTCTGTACGGTAAAGGCTGTGTTCAGGGTGGCACCTTTACGTTTGATGCAATAGTCAGGAAGTACAGAGCTACTCAATAACACAGCTGAAAATGTCATTAAAAGTCTCTAATCCTGCACAAATGGAAATACTACTTTAGTGTCAGACCACAGATAAGCATGTCCTTAAAGACTTACAGGCCATAGTTTCTGAAAGTTTTGCTCATGATGGGCTTTTTACTGGATAAGACATCAGATTGGAGACTGCCTAGCAAAACTGGCAGGGTGAGGAGTGGTACTAGAGGACCAATATTTTTAAAACATCCCTCTGTGGGTCACACACGCTGCCTCCTGCAAGAACGGAATCGCAGCACAGAGAAGCGACTCTCCTGCAGCCACCAACGTCAGGCTTCCCGTGCAGAAGCTCAGCTGAGCCTGGCACACCAGCAGCATTCCTGGCACGGTCCTCCCCATCCTGCAGGACCTGCGAGGTGGAGCATCTCCATAGCAGGACAGCCGCTTGATTCACACAGAGAGTATGCCACAGACAAAGGCACTGAAATCTCCTCCACCACAGACCGCTATCCTGGCTGGACAGACAGGTTCAGGGGTGAGGCAGTGGAGTCATTCACCTTTTGGATAAGCAATCAGTGCAAATGTAGGGGAGTTATGTGCAAAAATTCCCTCTTCCTTCTTTTCTCTCATAAGGGCCAATTCCTGACAGAGATTACTCCCTTCCAGAGGAGTGATATAAAAGGGGATGGGATGAGTTGGGAACTGCTGCTCCTTAGGTACAGATCCCACCATCTGCAACAGTAACTTCCCATCCAAGACACTCCTCTCCATCGCCCGCTGGTCTGGCCGTGTCCTGGCAGAGAGTGGGGCCATGGTGCAGTGCCACAGGCTTGTATCCCCTGCTTAACACGCTTGTTTTTTCCTTTCCATACATCTTCACAGAAAGACTATGGCTACTCTCCTGCCAACATTCATTTCATCGGCCATAGTCTTGGAGCACATGCCGCAGGGGAGGCAGGGAGAAGGAAACCTGGCATTGGAAGAATAACGGGTACTGAAGCTATTTCAACTGATGAAGCTTTGTATTTTCATGCGACTTAAGAGAACTGAAGAATCACTGCTGTGTTATAAACACACAATACAGACCGCAATGTGCTGGTTTCTCGTAATTAGCAGTATACAGTTAGCATGATGGCACACAAACGAAGCCATGTCCCATCACATGCCATGCATTTCACATGTCAATGTTCACAACTCTGAGAAAGGCTCGACTGCAACAGATCGGAAAGGCTTAATTGTCCTGACTTTTCACAGGTCACAACAAGTCCCAGGGAACGCTTGGTTTTGATTTTTAATTATATAAAAGAACAGGAACAAAATACTATAGTACAAGTATTACAGGAATAACAGACTGGTAAAACACAGTAGCAACTCATTATTATATTTGGTTTTAAAAGCCCACTCTAACATGACTGTTCAGCAGTTCAAAAGATTGAAAATCTGAAATGAAAAATTAAAAACCCTAGATCCAGTGTGTCAGGATGAGACAGCAAATAGCCATGGAAAGGCTAGAAAGCTGTTAGTCGCATAGCTCCACAGAGAGACACAGTGTCATGACAAACTCATACACCATTTTTTTAAAGGCTCACTATTTTCTGCTTTCCTTTCTGCTCCAGTCAGTTCTTTTCTCTGCATAGACATTGCTTTGACTAAGCTGTGTACACAGTAAGCAGTCACATAAACAATTCAGGGAAACTGGGATCAGAACTGTGTTGCTTTAGCCCCAAAGAGAGATCACTGACACTGAAGTGAAGGGGTAACATTTTCAACCAAGCTTTCAGAAATAAAAATAGATTTTTGACCAAATAAAAATCCTCAAACAAATCTACATGCTCAGAGTAACACATCAAGATTTCATATTTTTCACTAACGTGCAAAAAACCCCCAAACCTCTTCTTATAACATTGTTCCCCACAAGTAAGCCAAGCACCCATCAGCATTTTACTGTGCCGCAATGCCTCCTTTGCATATTAAAACCCTGCTTGTTTTGCTGGCTGTGGATCACAAAATGGATTTTTATATGTGGAGTAAAGGCAGAAATGTAATGACATACAGTATACACACACTGTAGGGATGACATACATATAGTATTATTTACTTAATCAGACGTATCTCCATTTATTTAGGTTTGGATCCAGCTGGCCCCCTTTTCCAGTATACTCCCACAATGGTTAGGCTGGATCCTTCAGACGCAAAATTTGTTGATATAATTCATACTCACGCTGGTCATCTTTTCTTTGACTTTGGTAAGTTTTCACGCAAAGGCTGACACCAACACAGAGGTTGGCCACGGCGTACCTGAGAGTGATCAGCCTCGATTCATTGTGCATTTCAGCTCCAGGGATTCTTCAGACTTGTGGCCACCTTGATTTTTACCCAAATGGTGGGAAGAAGATGCCAGGATGCAAGCAGCTTCGTGTACCTCCTGCAACTAGGAATATTAATGACCTTATGAGAGGTAAATATATTTTAAAGAAGTAATACCTCATTATAAGCTACAGTTAGAAATAAAGGCTAGGATAAGGTAAAGCCTTTTGAATGTATAGATTATTTATATAGCTCAGATTTGGAGTAGGGAGAGAATGCTCAAAAATGGAAGATTTACAGCTGCCTGTGAAATACCCTCCAATTTTCTTTTATACTAACCAAGGCAAATTCCAGATGGCAACTTCAGTTAAAGCATGCAGACTTGTTCATCACAACCTTTGTATGAGCCTGCCACTGTGCTGACAGACTGACCTCAGTGGGAATTCCACACATGAAGGACCGGCAAAATTTCGTTCAAGGATAATCCAAAAATGAGTATTTTAAAATCTGAGCTTCCCTTCTCCCCAGAAAGACATTGGTCCCAATATTAGACATACTCATCCATGCCTTTAACAGCTTTAGTGTCTTCAAAGGGAACAGTACAAGGTTAAAAATATAGAAGATGATAAAATGACTGCTCCATTGATAGTTCATGTTCTTCAAAGAAAGCTGGGCAGTTAATCAAAATTACCCTGGGATCCAGTACAACAGATCCCCCAAATCCTGTCTTCTGATCCTAACCTACAGAAATGAGAACGTTGTTATTCACAGCTAAACGTTTTGAAATCCCTACCGCTAGTTCAGTAATTGCCTTTCAAAAATGCTCTGTCTTAGAACTGGTTGGAGGACTGAGTAACAAAGAGGACTGAAAGCTGTCTGTGCGCAAAGTCATTTGGAACCAAAACACTTTCCAATTGGACTGCGTAAGAATGTCTGCATTTTCAGCAAAAAAATTAAATATTTCCTAGAAACATTTCACAAGGCTGTTTGCAATGTTTCGTGGTTAAAGAGAAGCTCAGCTCTACTGAACACGAGCAGATGGAGTTGGTTGTTCATGCAGCTCCTAAAAATAGAGACAGCCTTAACTCCCGCCTCTTGGTTAAACCTTACTTTGTGCATATCTCTTCCGTTTGATATTTAGATTTCTGTAGTGCTTTTATGTATGAAGTGCTTTAGAAATGCTATTTAGTAACTTCTTTCTACAGCTTTTGATGCAGTAGGGAGAGGAGTGTTATGTTCCCATTGTATAGATGTTAAGTGAATTTGGCACTAGCACAAGGTAAGCCAACAGTAAGAGCTGAAGTTTAAGTTAAAAGCACAGACCTTTTTGAATTAGATTTAAAGAAGGAACTAGAAAGAAAACATACTCAGGAAGCCTTGATGATGCAGATTATTTTCCAGAAAAACAGATAAAAATACTTTTTAGAGGGGTTTTGATGTGTTGTTTTCTTTCCTTATGTAAAGAACAATGTGTGTCAACTGGTCAATACCAACTGGTCTGTCTTCAAGATGCATAAATATTGACAGTAGGTGAAATTCTGATTTCACTATAAACTGTGCCAGCTTGCAATTTCTTCAGTGCCTCCAAGGCTTCACCCTGTGATTGGGTGAGCACACACATGCTGAAGCAGAGTAGAGCTTATTTTTACACAACCTAACTTTAGTATATTGTGCTTTGATAAAGGAGAGACTTCAGAGCCAATGAAGACAATACTTGTTACAAGGGACCTGTAAATATAACCCAAATAGCACTTTCTTCCTTCCTGCACCGACTGCTTATAGATTTCACTCTGATGGGAAAACGTACTTGTTTCAAACAATTCTGACAAAATCAAGGACACACTGCCAAACATCTTGCTTTTCAGAGCATTTCACAGAATCACCACTGAAGTTAAAATAATTACTACAATTACCTTTAATTCTAGAAATGAGTGGAAACGGTGGTTTTGCAAAATACCATGTTGTAATAACGGTAAACAAATGAATACTACGTCACAGTAACTATATGCTTTACAAATGCTGTAGCTATTCCAGTCTTTGAAATATCAAAGGGAAATTCTCCTAAATCCTCCCCGGTTCTCATGCTAAAGTAAAAGCAGTTAAGTACACATAGCAGAACGGGAGGCTGCACAAGGTCCACCTTGGTGCATCTCCACCTCTGTTAACTTCAGCATGAGCACCGGCACATGCAAATTAGAACCTAGCTCTTCCCCATTGAAAAAATATGTGTAGCCGTAAGTACACTTTTTAGTATAAAACCAAATAATTCACACTTTAAACATCTTTTAATTATTACTTTTTTTTTTAATCTGAGACTTCACTGTATGTACAAATGCTTTTGAGGAAAAAAGACCCACAAGTGTTGCTTTGGCGTGGACTTAATGTATAGCTTTAATCTTTTTTACTTGGGCTTCTTCCCAGCATATAGGTCTATTGGATGTGGACATAAAAGAAGTCTCCGGTATTATGCTGAGAGTATTATCACTCCCAATGGATTTGTTGGGTATCAGTGTGAAACATACCGAGCTTTTGTATTGGTAAGTACCAGTACATATTTATCTGAGGGGTTATAGTCCTGCCCTTCTTTTCGTAATAATTTCTGGGACAACTTCTACACTCTGGATCATGGGATAAAGGGGGGTTATGCAGACTCACTGACTACCCTCATCCAGACCATACCCAAAAACCAGACAAAATGTAAACACAGCAAACTCCAAAAAAAAAAAGATCCAGAAGAAAACAAGGCAGTAAATATAAACACCAAAAACAGTTACAAAGGGAGATATGAAGAGCTGAGTAAGAGGGCAATGAGAGGCAGTGGCTGGGTTCACCTTTTGCGTAGGTCAGCAGTAAGGGACGCTCAGCCTGGTTGAAGGAAGTCCATCTAAACCTGGTGGAACCCACCATCAAGAGGACAGCCTCTGGATTTCCAAAATGTTTAAGCATCTGTATAAACAATAAACATCCATAGTATATCGGGCAGGGGAGGTATTTATACAGCACAGCATTGCTCACACAACCCTCAGGTGGCACAAGAAAGAAGGCAGCATAATGTCCTGGTGTTTCATATCTGATATAACTGGGATTTTAGTGGAGCAATTCTGGCAATGCAACTGAGGACTGGTCAAGAAGGAAGACAAGTCTGAATTTATTTCCATCTACTCCCAAAAGGAATGATTACAATACCGCGGAAAAGTTGTTAATGTTTGTAGCAGTGCTGCCATGTAACTTGAAAGTTTGATATAATTCAGGACTTGAAAACCTGAACCTTGTGCAATTTAGTGATGTGAGGGAAATGTTTTTTTCAATCTCAAAATAAACAAGTGATGATGATTATTTAGCCTTTTATTCATCTAATGCCCAACTAGCCAAAAATCCACAAATACCAGTTCCTGCAGAACCTCCCAAATATCAAAATTGAACTATCTAAATATAACAATGTTATTTTTTCCAACTGCAATTAAATCACTATCATTGAAAATATACACGCTTATCTTTTTTTTTTTATTTTAATGGACATCAAGGTCTTGATCTGAATGTTTGATCTATGTAGGTAGATTAATTTCATTAAGGTTGTGCACGGGAATAAAGGCTGAAAAGCAGACAGAACACATTCCAAAACGAGATTCCAAGCTTCAGTATTCCTAAACTTAAATATCTTTACCATATGAGTGAGATATCCAGCCAGACCTGTTTACAAATATAGTTAGCCACCCTATAATGATTAGCAGACAGCCTTTCAATGGACCCTATGAAAGATGAATATATCACCTATATTTTACAGATCGGATAGTAAGGCACAACATGCATTAAGGTATTTACTTATGGTCTCTGCAAGAGCATAAGGAACTAGGCCAGATTTTCAATCTGTTTCTCTCTGATTTTCAACCAGATGAAATAAGCTGACTGACCATCTCAGCTCCTTTTCTCACCACACCAATAAATACTGAAGATATGATGTGAACTCAGAACCAAGTACCTTTTCAAAAAAGCTGGAAAAAATCTGAAATGCCCTAATTTCTTATACTTTAAGAAGTGGGATTAAAACAGACAGTGTCTTGTAACACATCTTATTTTCCCCCAGGGACACTGCTTCCCATGTCCGAAGGAAGGATGCCCACTGATGGGTCATTATGCTGATAAGTTTTCACATAAAACTGCAAAAGAACATCAAAAGGTTTATTTAAACACGGGACCCTCCCCTCCATATGCTCGTAAGTGCTTCTTTTGGATGGTGAATTCTAAAGTGGCAATGAATTATGTGTGAACAAATATCTTACACTTCTACAGAGAGCTGCTGGAGTTAATGAGTGGCACTTAGTACAAAATCTAGAGTTTCAGGTGTGTTAGGAACATGCAGAACCAGCATTATCACACTGTCTCCCACGGCATTCTCCTAG
>NW_009213096.1:0-17005 GCF_000690835.1 Fulmarus glacialis | reverse complement strand
TTCCAGCAGATGTCCAGAAAGTTGAAGTCAGGTAATTCTTGTCAATCTTAGATGCACTACGATGGACAACAAAGTTCACCAATTTATTTTCTGTTTTCAGTAACTTTTTTTTTTAATAAAAGAACACTGAGAGCACCTTAGTGGATGCTTCTGTGCGGAGACCAGTAAGAATTTAGGGATGTTTGCTCCTTCCTTGCTGAAACAAGTCTGTATGTTTGGAAATTAATTGCTTCAGATCAGAAATTCCAAACTTAATTGGAGTGAAGAAAAGAAGAATGTAAAAAGAAATTAAAAATAGATACTTACAAGAGTCAAACATAAAACTAACAAATGAACTCAAGAAAAAAATTCTTATTGCTTAAAGAAATATTACTAAAATTCAAAAAAAAGCAGGAAATACAAACATACATATTTAAATGCTTCATATATTTATGCTCCAATGCATCTCCAGAAAAAGAAAACATACATTGTTTACCCAGCATAATGCTCTCTTTTACTAGAAAAATATTTAATTTCAAGTATTTCTAATGTGTAATTTGATTCCCAGTTCTTAGCTACAGATCAGTCATGGGATACATTCCATAGTTATGAAGTATTACCTTGAGAGATTTCATGCTTCCAAGCACTCGGCCAATTTCTGCCCTGGGATGCAAATGTACAATTCTCTTTGAAGTCTTGAGTCACAAAAGTAGAATATGCTACAGACGGCAACTGAGTTTTTCTGTATTTAGAGTCAAATTCTACTCAGCGTTACTTATTTAACTCCATTCCCCTCCAATTTTAATTGGAGGGCTATAACTGAGCTGAGTTGGTCTCTCATGCCAATACTTAGTGTAATTAAATTAAATATATGTATATGTATACATCATTGCAAATGTGGTTTTTATAAAGCTAAGCAACTTCATATCCATTCTTCTGTGTAACATAACTTTTTATTCATAAAACTACTACTATTTAATATAGATGTGTTAATATAATCATGATACACAAGTTTAAAATTAAATTCAAGATACCTGTGTAACTTCAGTACTTATAATTTTCAAGAAAGGAGACTCAAAAAGAAAGCAGAGAAATCTCATCTGTGTTCTGCCCAGTACTCTGGAGCCCAGTCCTGAATACTGCATGCAGGCAAAACGCTCACTTAGTGAAGTGAATAAATATTCATTGTGCATTTATTTACTTCTGGTATTACTGGATTTAGTCATATAATTAAAACTATTAAAATTATTAATTAGAGGACAATACATTAATAGAGTTTTAGTTGACATGAGTTCAGCACATCAAGTCAGCTTAATTAAGTCGTGCCTCCATTTGGAAATCTACCAGAACTACCCTGAAATAACCCCGGGTATGGACGTGTAGATATGTGAACATCTATATGGGAATTTACAACGCTCAGTAATTCCAGAAAAGCATTTCCTTATAAATTCCATTATATTTTTAAGTGTAGACAAGCTCTAAATCTTGTTAGCATCAATATTCTGCCCTTTTGATAGCTTTTACTCTCTAGCACTCCAGTGTGTTTACTTCAGTATCATCAAACCTTTAAGGCTCCGTCCTGGAAAGAAGTAGGAACAGAAGCCTCGTGTATGCTAACACTTTAAAATATAACAACATTTATAAGTAACTCCATGAGAAGGCAATCACATTTCAGAATAAGAATGCCTTTTCTTGTTCTTCTTTGTAAGTGGATTAAGCTGTTTTGGACAATGGTACTCAAGAAGAAAGCTCTGCTCACTTGAAATTATTTGGGGATAATTATTCCTGAATACCTAATAAATCCCTACACCTGGCCTTCCACCAGTGCTCGCTGTGCTAGTATTGTGCACAGTGCTTGCACAGCAGTTACCTCTCCCTGCTGTCAGAATAAAGTAACTAGATGCCAAACGCCGTTCTCGGAGGATCACAGCACATGAGAGAGATGCAGGATGAAACTATATGCCGCAAAACTCTGGGATTTTATCATTTTTGAGGGCTACCATCACCAATACAACCAATGATTAAAAAACAACAAAAAGAAACAAAACCAAAAGCTACAAAAAAGAGACGTTAAACCTGAACAAAATAAAAAGGATCTTCTCTTGGTCAGATGTAGTTATGGCTTCAGCATAGCATACTCAAAGTGCAAAATCACTATTTATTATTTCTGACTCTTTCTCCATAAAACTAAAGCCTTTTTGGGCTGTGTTGCTCCACAGGGGTAGACTGCGACAGAAAAATACAAGCTCTGTGTTACCCCTTTGTAATACCATGATCTCCACCACCTCCAAAGGCCACAGCACAGTTGAGAGTGATTCTGGCCACTTCGCAAAAAATGCGAATTAAAATACACAAATCATCCCATCTCAGTTATAGGAACGGAAAATGCTATTCTCTGGTGGTGACTTTAGCACTTTAAACCTTCTCTTGGTCCTGCTTTTCCCTCCAAGTGATCTTAATCTAAATAGAAAGCGCACCTCTCTGCTCACCACAGCAGGCTGGAATGTTATTTCTAGTCCAAACACCGGATCTGCTCAGGCTGCTAGGATGGACCTTAGCCTCTGAGCTGACTGACACATGACCAGAACAGCGTGCTTGGACACATAAGTGTTCTGGCATAGTACAAACAGCACAAATGAACGATGAAAACTTTAATATAAGAAAGCATGTCTCTGTATGTGTAAAGTTTAAAGACATGAAAATATGTTGCTATAAATTCCAAGTTTCACTCTGGCTGATACACTGTATAATTTCAACTGAACTCTATTTTCCATGCATACTCTTCTTATTTTTTATATTGAGATGGATGCCTTCTGATTTTTTTTTCTGTTTAGCCACTTTTGCCAAGAGTCGTGTATGATACAGTATAGTGATATTCTGGCTGCTAAGTGGATCCTAACTCCATTTAGTCTTTGCTATACTTCATATATACTATACTATACCTTGCTATACTTTATATATACTATACTATATTTTCTTGGATTCAGATTCAGTTTCAGACCTATCGGGATAAAAGAATTTCTGAACATATAAAATATCAAAAAGAATAGCAACATCACCACATCACTTAAGAGCGTGTTCAGGAAGTCCTTGCACTTACTCTAGTTTCAGTGTAGTAAGAAAACAGATGTATAATCTACAAGAAATAAAGTCTTCAATTCTGAGGAGTTTACCTCTGTAACTTTAACTACAGTCTCACAATATGGCTGCACCAGTTAAGAGGCAAAGATCACTGCCAAATTTGCCCCACGAGCACCTTTTGTCCTCTCATAATCTATATAAAACAAGGCCTTTCCCAGAGGTCTTGCCTGTCTGTTCCCCAAAACACTTCATTGTTTTTGTAAAAATAACCTTTAATTCTTGCTGAACTTTAGCAGTCCCCAAACTGAGTTCTTGCAGAATGCTGCCTTCAATCTCCTTTTGTTGGACATGCAACTCCCCGTGGGTGGCCTGGCAGCTGGAGGTGTCTTCTTGTGCCATGCTCTGGCACACGTGCCACAGCCTCTCCACGGAACCGTGCTTTTTCTCTTCCCTGCTCTTTTGTCTCTTACTCTTTTCCCTTATCTGTTCTTTACAGCAATTTTCCTCTTTCAAAATTAGTTTTCCTTATATTTTCCCTCTGTCCCACTTACCTTTTCCTCTTTTCTTATCTCAAATGACAACACATGGCTCAAGAGACAGGTCTATAGCCAGCTTTTAAGAGCCTACTTAACCCACTTTCAGAGATAAGCTCAATGCTAGGGGAGCAAAGAAAGCAAAGCTGATCGGCCCGTGGAACCATCTCCCTCCTGTGCAAACCCACCACTCCTGAGACCAGCTGCTCTGGGTCTCAATGTGGGAGTAAGGACTAACGGCAGGTAGTTCTTCCAAAGGTGTCTATTGCTTCAGTGAAGCCAAGATTACATAAAATTGCAGACACCAGACTACTTCTCTGTTGTTAGCTCATTGGTGTCCTGAGCCATGCTTTCCTCTCCTTTTCCAGATGCTATTCCTGTAAGCATCAATTATCAAAAGATTCTCACTAAAACTGTGAAATATTTGTCATTCCCAGACGTGGCTCTCAGCTTTCTACTCTCAGAAATCCCAGCTAAGTCTCCCGACATCCTCCAGTAATTAGGCAAGCCAGAGTTGCTCGGACTTGTATACAACCCTTGATACCAACGAGCTTTCTTTCCGCTGTCTCCAAGGGATCCAGAACAAATAGCTCCTGAATTCCGCTTTAAAGCTATAGGCTGGCACGAACAATGGTCTGATATGGTCTGGAGATTTTGCACCTCATTTAAATTGAAAAATGAGGGGCTGTAATGAAATAAGTATGAAAATGGATGTTACAATGTTTATTATTTCTTGAGATAAAATAAAAGTAAGATTCGAGTGCATGATTTTTTCTGCAAAGATTTGATTCTATGGCCATTTAAATTAGAGAACACATGGAGCTCAATATCAGTGTCAAGAGAAGGACTAAGGTCTTAAATTTATGAAAAAACCACAACTAGTGCCCATTTTACACATGAATGCCTTCATTATATAGACAGCAACCCAGAATATTTTATAAATAATACATGCACATACTTCACTAGATTGCCCAATATCTAAATTACTTGAAGCATAGGCTATCCTGCAGAGTAGACACCACACTCAAGAATCAAAGAATAACAATAACTAGTCAATCAAGGAAATTGAATCAACTGAATATTTTCTAACAATTGGTAGGTAAATCTAAACTAAACCACATACTCAACACATTTTTAAAATGTGTATATACAAGTATTAGCAACCACCACCAGAGCACAGGGATCTGCAGCATCCTCCCTGGCTGACAAAAGCAATTGGGTGAGATGCAGCACACTTTCAATGAGAAAGACGGAATACATTTTGAAAGACAACACTCAGATAAATCCCTACTGTTAAAAAGGTCTGCTGTGGAAATGCCAGGAGTTCAACATATATGCATTTCTCAACTTCACTGAATATCAGTAAAAGAGGAGCCATTTACACTAACCTTGACAGAGCTGAATAGACTGTAAGTAAGCATGGAAAATGACCCATTATATTTCATATGAGTAAAAAAGAAGTATTATTCATTTGTTCATTCAATTATTCATCTGACATGGAATTCCACTTTCACTTTTAAAAGAAGGAAAGAGGTAGCAGATACAAAATATGCATAGTTGCTTTTCTGCCTCTTTTTGGGGCAACATGGCAAAGTAAACTTCTGTCATTCTTCTTTCATCTTTACCACAGTTTTTTGTTGTTCCTCCCAGAAAGATGCATGGCTACTTAGCACGTGTGTGTTAGATGCTGGATAACACTCCTCCCTAGTCTGAGGCCCTCAACTAAATAAAAGTCCAAGAATACCATTTAAAATTCCTAAGAGCAGAAACATCCCCAGTGCACAAATATCTTGTAATTTCTTCCCAATTCTATATTTCTGTAAAAATCTTCACTTTTAATTATGTTCAGATAGCCCAGTCACCATCAAGGTAAACACTCTAGGATAAAGAAGGAAATAAAGAAGGGTTCAATTGGGTAATTTCTTTTCTGTGATAATGACTTGGTGTGATAATGCTGCTGTCTCTGCAACTTTCTGGCCATGAGGAAGTCATCTTAAGGCCAACTTAATCCTGTCTTAGGTCCCTAAATATATATTCCGGCACCTAACAAGAAACGTGATTTTCAGAATTAATGAACAACCCTGATCACATTATTCAGTTAGCAGTGTAAAAATGAACTGACATTTGGTGGGTTTTACATGTTTTTCTCATCATCAATCTGGCTGACAACTATAGCTGATTTTTTTTTTTTTTAGGATCTAGTAGAAGCAGCATCTTTAAGATTAACTTCAGGGTTTGGGATCATGAGAGCTTTCTGTTACTATACCTGCCATTGAAAATCCTTAGAAAATATGAGGAAGTGAGTATATAAAAGACACGGGAAATAAGTGCTAATAAAAGCAGAGCAGGCTAAAGAAGCTGGGTGGGTGGGTTTGGAAGCCCTTCACATATCCATAGCTTCTGCAGCTGATGAACTTACTGTAATTTGGAAGAAAAGTCACTTGAGATATAGGAGAACTGTCAGTGAAGAGAAACAGGAACATGCTAATTCTTCCCATTTTTTCTACTAGAAAGTCAGAACACTGTTCCTCTGAATAATGTCTGCTTGGAAAGAAACAAGATTTAAAAGAGGGTAGATTTAGACTAGCTATAAGGAAGAAATTTTTTACGATGAGGGTGGTGAAACACTGGCACAGGTTGCCCAGAGAGGTGGCAGATGCCCCATCCCTGGAAACATTCAAGGTCAGGTTGGATGGGGCTCTGAACAAGCTGATCTAGTCGAAGATGTCCCTGCCCATGGCAGGGGGGTTGGACTAGATGACCTTTAAAGGCCCCTTCCAGTCCAAACTATTCTATGATTCTATGAAGATTTAATTTGGGGTTAATTATTGTTTTATTTAATTTTTAATCCATGACCAAGACCAAAATGTATCAACAAATTCAGATTTGTTCCAGGAACAAGAAATGTCAGCCTAAAGAAGTGGTTTGGTATGAGAACGTATACACGTCTGTCACAATTTACAGCATAGTTTTGTAGCACTATAATGTTCTGCCAGGAGAAAAACAAATAGATAAACCTAAAACCTTAAATTTTAAGCAGCTTAAACAAGATACTTGCTAAAATGGGATAAGGGAATTTGCATGCTGAAGAGATTATTGAAATGTCATTTGCATATTTGTAGAACACATGTTATGTTAAATAGAAAAAGGGAATTCCTTCTATACCTTTCCTTTCCAAATACCATATCACAGCTTACAATAATGAAACATAGAAGGAACAGTAACAGTTATTTTAGAGCCTCTTATGCTGATGATAGTTATCAGGTTCTACCTTATAGACTCATACACTAGTTTGGAAAGGAGGTTGTTTAGTCCAACTTCCCTCCAAGAGCAGGTTCAACTAGATCAGGTTGCTCAGGACCTTGTCCAGTTGAGTTTTTACTGTCTCTCAAGAGATTCCAGAACCTCTCTTGGCACCTGTTCAGGTGCTTGGCTACCCTTACGGTGAAAAAGAATTTTCTTCACATCTAATTACAATTTTCTCATGTCATAACTTGTGCCCATTGTGTTGCATCCTATTGCCTATTCTCTTTTATGATAAAACTACTAGATCTGTAGACAAGGGGAGAGCAGTGAATGTCATTCACATTGATTTTAGCAAGGACTTTGACATTGTGTCCCACAATATTCTTGGACCCAAGGTAAAGACATTATAGTCTGGACGAGTGGACAACTAGACTGGAATGAAACTAACAGGATGGTCAGGCTCAGAGAATCACAGTTAATGGGTTATACTCTACCTGGAGGCCAGTACCAAGTGGAGCACTAAAAGGGTCTATCCTGGGACTGGTATGTTTAACATTTTTGTATCAGAGAAGTGCAAAGTTCTGCACCTGGGAAGGAAGAGTCTCTTGCAATGATACAGGCTGGGGACTGACTGGCTGGGGAGCAGCTCTGCTGGAACAGACCTGGGGGGTTGTGGCAGACAGCAAGCCGAGCATAAGCCAGCAGCATGCTCTGGCAGTAAGGTGTGCCTCCTGGGCTGCGTTTGGGTGAGGGAAGTGACTATCCCCCCATTTGACAGACCCCATCTAGAACACTACGTGCAGCTTTGGGCCCCCAGTAGAAGAAAGACATTGATAAGCTGCAGCAAGTTCAGTGGAGGGCCGTCAAGATGGCTGCAGGCTGGATCACATGCTCTGTGAAAAGCTGAAGGAACTGGGCTTCTTCAGTCTGGAGAAGAGAAGGCTTTGGTGGGACTTAATAGCAGCTTTCCACTTGTAGAATGGAAACCTCTGAGGAGGTTATCAAGGAGAAGGAGCCAGGTTCTTAGAGTGGTGCATGGCGTGAGGATGAGTCAATGAGCATAAGTTGAAACAAGAGAGGTTCAGACTGGAAATAAGGAAAGAAAAAATTCACCGTGAGGACACCCAGTATTGGAACAGGTTGTGCAGAGAGGCTGTGCGTCTCCATCCTTGGAGGCTTTCAAGACTAGACTGGATAAGGCCCTGAGCAACCTGGTCTGATCTTCTAGATGACCCTGCTTTGAGCAGAAAGTTGGATTAGAGAGCTCCTGAAGTCCCTTCCAACCTGAATTATCCTGTGATCCTATCCCTGTGCACCTCCAAGAAGTGTCTGGCTCCACCTTGTCTATACATTCTCATTTGATAGATTTAGCCAGCAATTAGATCTCCCCTTAGCCTTCTCTTCTTAAAGCTAAATAAAGCCATTTGTAGGACCTGGGGATAAAACAGGGAAATACACATGTTCACCAGAGGAGGGAAAAAACCTCACCCAAATACAGATATGGAAAGAGTAAAGAACCTAAACATAAGCACTGAATATACGGTCCTGTAAAAGGCCTAAACAGAGAGAATAGTGAATTGGGGAAAGGAATTTGGGACTGAGAACAAAGAAACTGCTTCTATTATTCAAGATCCCTGTGTTCAGGGAAACTGGAGTTTGACTACTCTTTGTCAATAATTCAGCCACATCAAAGAAACAATTAAGTATCACCATTTTTTCCTTCTACCTGGAACAATAAGAATCTGAATTTTTGGCTAACTGACGGGGTCAAAAGAAGTAAGAGGCATTCTGGAGTCTTTGACCCTGTTAACAGAGATGTTTCCCCCTCCAAAATGTCCCCATGTATTCTCCTCACTTTAATATGCAGTTGTCAAAAGCAAATGGCCACTAATCAGAAAAGCTACCCGGAGGAAGCCAGAAGGTCACAGGCACTATTCATGAAATTCAAAGTTTATATCATAAACCCTTCTTAAATGTTTTTTCTAGGAGACAGAATGTTTTAGCTAGTACTTTTCCAAATGAGTCACTAACACCCTTGTCTTAATTCTGCAGCTGCTGCTAATTTGAAGTGCCAGCCATCTCCCCTCTTTCCTCAGAATGAAATAAAATACCAATGTTGCACTGTGCTGAAAATGGAAAGTTAGATGTAACACTATGCTACGAGGCCTCTGGAAGTCCCATTTACATTTGATTCTTTCTTTCCTCCCAGGCCTGTACCTAACTTAAGCCCTCTCAGCAACTTACTTCACACTTTCTTCCATACTCATTGGTCGTAAGAATGAAAGACAGACTCAAATGGTTTAACACTTAGTGCACCAACATCTAACACAATTTAAAACAGTAAAAGAGAAAATAAAGTCACAGAAAAATGATGCTAGCAGTTATCTGCATATATATGCAATCAACAAATTTTGGTAACCTAAGAGCTCTGTTGTATCTTCCTTTGGCTTGGATCTTTTGTGCTTTTGGTCAAGGACATGGAAAGCCTTTTATTTAGAAAAGTTAAGCACCACCATTTTGTTGTACAAAAGTGAGACCCAAGATGGTGTACTTTTCTTGGAGACACCTTCACCCATAGCTATGCAAATCTCAAACTCCTTACGTACCTCATTAGTTGCTCCACTGTAAAAATGTATTACAGTTGGGATTTTTTGGGTTAGTTTTCAGCCAGACTGGTTTCTTGATTCAGCTCACTGACTGACCATAGGAACGCTAGTGCCAGCACAGGGGAAGGAACAGGAATGAGTTGCTGGGGGCAATGGGGAAAGACAAGGCTGTCCTTTTTGGCTGCTGTGCATAGTTATGTAAAATTAAAGTGATTATGTAGCTATGGCCTGAGGGATAGAAGAGGTCACAGATACTACCACAGCCTATAAACTGCTATAGAAATTGTGTCAGTGTGTGTTGCCAAGAGACAAGCAAGGGAATTCAGTCCTTAACCTGTAGTAAAATCCACAAAGTGAAGCCCATTCGCTCCACCTCTCTACAGAAGATCAATACCTTCCTCTTAATGCGCAAGAGTCACACTGAACATTTTGAGTTGCATTTTGCATCAGTAAGCTCTGTTTATCTACCTGGAATGATTCTGAAGTACTTTTCACAGGCCCTATGTGTACACAGAGATTTCAGAAATTTAGCTTAAATATATTTTGAAATGTTTTGATCAAGTCAGAGCAATTGAGACTAAGTGTATTCTTATGGTCTCAGACCATGAACAGAGCACAGTGGCTTCAAAAGCTACCATGAAACAAGTGAGCCATGGTACCTGATTATACCCATATCCAAGCTCTTTGTCTTTCTCAATTCTGAGATAATATAATTCAGCTTAGAACTTAATGAAATTACATTTAAGTGCAGGTCTCAGTATTTTCAGCTGAGGAAAACTAAGAAAACGCATGAAGTCAGATAATAATTATCACCTATTAGCCACAGTAAATATGACCCGAATCTGTTGTGTGCCTGTGCTTTGACTTAAACTCAGATAGAACAGATTTTTATCAGTACGTTTTTGCAACATTTTTCATTTCTTTAACAAAGTAGGTGATTTTCCAGTAGAAATAGTTGTGATCACTGCTTTGCACAGGCCATAGAAAGTCTATACAATACCACAAAAATGAGTATATAATTTGTAGCATATTTTTGGCTAAATCTGAGCATATATCTTCTCAAACCAAAAGCATAATTTCATGAAAAACAATTTATTTTTTAAACCATTGTTATTTGCTCTTGATTATGACTATTTGGAAGACTGAAACTGAAATATATAACTGTACCAAGCTATATTTTCCAGTTTATTATTACGACATTGTTCAAACTTCTTTACTGCTACCACAATCAAGTGTCCTTCATTAGGAGCACTGGATTAGTAGCACCAATTACCTTTCTGAGTAAGTGTGATGCATCTATTATCAGCTCAAACTGCTGTTTGGACTTTAAAGCAGCTTAAAAATTGTGTCCGAGGTGTTTTTTTGATGTATATCCTAAATAGGAATGTTTCTGAAAGGTATTGCTTTATAGAAAAATAGATTTAGAAAACAATGCTTTACTACATTGTATTATTCTCCATTGGAAAATTTCAATAATTTTACCCATCTTTTCTTTGTTCCTTCAACACTAAGTGGAAGCTTAGAAATTTACTCTCAGGGAATTTCATCCTTGAGGCTGAGACCTGAAGTTTTATGCTCTAACTAGAAGCAAAGTATTTTGAAGTATAGGCTTTCCTTTACAAATAAGATTAAGAATCTAAACAGCATGCTCAACTCTGGTTTAAAAGTAATGAGAAAAAACTACAGTCATTACCAAAAGTAACAGTTGAGTTGTGAAAGAAAACATACTCTAAAGAACTATTTTATTCAAAAAAAATTAACTTCTCCCCCCACAAACTTATTGCACACCTTTCATGACTGCCTTAGGATCCTGCATTGAAGGTAAAGCTAGAAAATACACCAGTACAAATCAGACATATTGTATAATTCTGGTCTCTTACAGGTGTTGCCTACCTACTGGACATAAACTTCATAGACATGGTTTTGGAACATACCCGGTGCCTGGGGGGGTTAACAATCAAACACAAAAGGAAAACAGCACTGAATAAATTTTTCAAGCCTTTTTCATGTCATATATTGGTTTATCACTTTTCTGTAAAAGTTAGTCCCATAAGACTATCAGACGCAGGATCTGACTCATACGTCAGCAGTAAAGTTACTATTGAACCAAGGAAAGGGACCAAGATTTTGTTGACATTTATTAAATGAGGCCAACCACGCAGTATCAAATTAAGCCCCAAGCACAGTATACTCTAGGGATGAGTTTAGTCTCAAACTTCCAGAAATTACAAAGCTAATAAGAACCTGTCATTTTTACCATTAATGATGTGGGGGAAATATTTTTTACTTTGTCATTTGCAAATTCAGTCTCTAGTCCATGTATATTATACCATTCCTCTCTCTAAGGAGGTTGGATTAAGGGCGGAAAGTCATGGCTTTTTAAAAACTCTTTTTAAAAGATTCCCTAGAAAAAAATACAAAATCAGCACATCTTACGGATGCTATTGCTACTTCTCCTTGATTCCAGCCCCCATCACACAATCTATATATTGCACTGCCTAACTTTTGCTCCTCCGAAGTGAAGATTATGAATATCATGTCATTGCAAATCACCCCCAAATTAAGCATGGTCAGCATAACCCAAGCATGAATCGAGTTTCTAGTAAATAATATGTTGCTCATCTGAAATCAAAGGTAAAACTCACATTGACTTCAATGAAGCCAGTCTTCAAGATGATGATGTTGGGAAGTGTTTCTACATTTCATGTGCCTTTATCTTTATCAGAGTTATTTAGCTAGTTACAATGACGTACATTAACATACATGATAGCTTAACACACGTCCTTCTTGATTCCACCAAACAATACAGTGCTCCCAGCATGGAATATCTAGGTTTAAACATTCCTGAAGTCACTGCTATTAACAATATATCTGGTTACATCCTGCTTCGAATGCATATTTGCCCATGGGGCTAATCTGACACTACTTCTCAAGAGAGGCTCTGATACAGAGTAATTCAAAACTGGAGTAATTCAAGGCAAGGAGGACAAAC
Source organism: Fulmarus glacialis (assembly GCF_000690835.1). NCBI lineage: Eukaryota > Metazoa > Chordata > Aves > Procellariiformes > Procellariidae > Fulmarus > Fulmarus glacialis. The sequence goes on along the minus strand of NW_009213096.1, from coordinate 4,568 downwards.
ATTTGCAGAGCTTTGTATGAACTTTGCTCGATCCATTTCTAGAAAGGCTTCAACTTTTGCTTATACAAGAATTATTCTAGCAACAGTTTCTAGAAATACTTTCTGAAGGACTTATTTCTAGTTCATAGCAAGCCACCTGAACTAAACTTCAGAAGTTAAAAGGAGCTATAACTGGGACAAGGATAGAGATCCCACACACGAAATAAGCTAGCTGGAACAATTACCTAAAAGTATCATTGTGACCAGTGACAAAAAGTCACTGGCCTGTCTGATGGATGAATGCAAACAGGCACTCTCAGTTTTGGACTGGGATGTTTGGAAGAAGAGAAAATGCTCTTTCTAGAGAACACTCTTCATTTCTCCATATTTTACATCCCCTGAGATTATTTCATAGAGCTGGAGAGATCACCTCACCACAAGCACTCTCTAGTTTTTCTTAAAATTGGTAAATTTTACACTTCTTTCCCTTCCACAATGTTGTACACTTTTTGAAGGAATTCTTTGGATAGTTGCACAATAAAATCCCAGCCTGGCCGGAATGGGAGAGAAGACATTCAAGAGGCTGAAGAGGCTAACAGGATTAGGTAACTGCACAGAGACAGAAAGTTTGCCTGCAGCTAACCTGTGCTTTTTTTTTTTTTTTTTTAAAAATGGATTTCTAAGCCCAGTCAAGAACCAGAGAGATCACAATTATGGACAATTAATATAACTTCCCACAATAAGCAGTGTGCAAATTATTTCTCTCCAACCTTATAAACATAAACACGCATACTTTGTGTTACTGTAAACTTGTCTTTTACTATGCAGAGATTTTGCAGTCATAGTGCATATGGAATAAATCTAACTAAACTGATTAGAATTAGTAATCATTTATGCTGATTAAAATCAGCTCATAAGCTAGTAAAACTTTTTAAAGGGTAATAGACCTGTGCTTGGCATAGAATGCGGTGAGTAAAGGTATTCATTAGCAGCAAACCATTAGAGGGTCCTACCGCTTCTGCTTTAGAAGTATCTAAACCAGAAGGTTCCACACCGGTCTATTAACTTCATACACTGCCACTAAACTGTGGATTATCCAGTGTCTCCTAATAAGCAAGTTTCATATCTGCTTTGTTTAACACTACAGTAAGTTCCCTGTTAAGTGACTTCCTACTTACTCTGCCATCAACAGGCTTGGATAAAAAGTAAATGTTCCCATTTTAAAGTTTGCTGTCAACAGCCTGAAAATAAGTTTTTGACGTGGCAGAATCTGCCTGCTCACTACCACTTTACATCAATCTACAGCCCTGCCTACAAACCTACACAAACTTCTAGAAATATTAGTTCTTTTCATAGCTGCCAGGGCACTAATTTTGCAGCTACCAAATTACACAGTTAGAAGCCCACTCTAAGCTAATTTAGCAAGATTCACAAGATTTCATTTCTTCTGGGTTGTTGTTACCTAATACCATACAAAAGAAATAAAATTCAAGTATCACATAAATATTATCTATGACTATTAAGTGCTTGCACTTTAAGTAAACCATGCTATCTATAGGAAATGGTGCCATTTTCTACTAACTGTCTCTTATACAAAGAACTTTCCTTTATGATACAGAAACCTATCAGTAAAATCAGTCATATTGTCACATTATTGTCCAAGGAAAAACCAGTAACACAGCTAGTTATCGCAATTTATTTGTAAATTGTTGTGTGCATTGTGTCCCTGAATTCCATCTGATATTTAGGTAAAGGAAAACAAAACATAAATTCACTTTTATTTCTTACTTGACCAAAGCAAACAGATGTGGCCTACAGATGTATATATACATTTATATTGGTTTATGTGTACTCTAACGGTCTTGTTAAATGTTACAATACTTTGCCTAGCACAGTCAGATTTTACTCCTGGTCAGAGAGGCCTGTAAGCATTAGTAAAACACATACAATCTCAATTAACATCATCTTCTAAAATGTTGAAATACAGAATCTCTTCATTACAAATAAAATATTAAGTAAGGAAATGAAATACAACCGAGTTGAAATTTGAAAAGCACTGTTACAGAAATATTGTTGAAGAAAGTATCTAAACCTTTAGAAACATCCCTTGAATTTGGAAAATATTTTTGATGCTCTCTGACATGCCATACAATGCTGCAATACAGGAACTGTCCTAAAACATACATTCATTAGAAGAGACAAAAATTTAACAGATATGTCCAATGTATCATTTGCCAGAGTAAAAATTGTGGCAGTCCCAAAAATGCAGAAGGTTTTACAAGCTTCAACTTGAAACCATTTCAAACTATTTTCATTGCCATAATGATTTTTCATATTAGAAGTCTTACACCTTCTTCCAATATTTATTTTGTTCATTTAAGTCCATGCTTTCACTAATCTCTTTTGATGCTGAACTGCCCAAGATTAGGGGGAGGGAGGTGCTGAATCACAGCAAATGTTTGTATTTCCTCCCAAAATATATGACTGAACCAGCTTGAATACTTCATGAATAAGATTGTGAAGATCATAACAGACAAATACAAAATCTGTTTTTAAAATCTATAACATATTTTGTAGCAATTAAAATAGTTGACCACATCAACATTTTAACCTAAAGAGCATTAGGAATGCATGCAATTTCTAACGAGTATTTTTGAGGTCTCTACAGAAAAATCCATCTTCAAGCAATTCCTGTCATCTCCTAATTATCGATTTGCAGTTTATTAGTCAGCAGATTTTCCATCATTACGTAAATAAGGATAAGATGGGAAGCAAAACTTGTAGTTTGAAAATCTCCTACCTCCCCCAGTGTAATCATGTACCATTACCCATCATACACTCAGCAAAGGCTATTCAATTCTATTATAGTTTGCCTTTAATAAAAAAAAAATATTTCTCCAGAGTTACTGAAATTGTTCAGGTACTGGACAACGGGTTGTTTTAGGGCCCAAAGAATAGAACAGCCAAAAACTATGAATCAAATTTTTTTTCTACATGTTCAGAGAGGATCCATAGTGAGAAGATTGCTTATATTATTGAACTCTGTATACTTGAATATCAAAACTTACAGTTACTGGTCATTTTATCTACACCAAGGAGCCACCTTTTTTCTTTTATTTCTTTTATAAAATCAAGATCTCTGAAAATGGGAAACTTTCACTGGATCCCAGATATTTGATTTCATGTGTCAAGGCTCAAATGGCTGTGTGTTCTCTCTGCTGAAACAGAGTAATGTAATTTCAGGCTGTATAATTTTATAGCAAAGACTGCAAGATGTTTTGAAGATGTCACTGACTGTAATACAAATCAATATTAAATTATCTGTACAGGAAACATTTTCAAAAGATGGTCCATCAAGCTTTCTCATAGGATCATGGATTTCTAGGTTGATACTCTAATAACTACAGTAAGCTATTACAGTTTATCTCCCTCTTCAATTATTTACAGATCAAAAAAGCCAAGCAACATTGCTTTATATATATGCAATGTTATATACTTGGTTTGTAACTTACTAATGCCACACAAAATCATGAAGGTAAAAGTTTCTGAACAAAGACATTTTTTCATTTGAGAATATTTATATAATCATACAGCTAAGTGAGGCAAAAGGCTGTCCTTTAGGCACTCTACCTTCCTTAAAAATAATACATTAAAATATATATCTAAACAGTCCTGAAGTGATTACTGTGCAGCATAATCTTTAAATGGCTAAATGTACTATTTAGCCTGATGTCGATTACACATTTAAGAGATCAGTAATTTCAAATCACCTACAGACCTTCATCGTATTTCTATCCATTTCTGTATATATGAAAGCACATTTCAAAGCCTCCTCATTGCTGACTTGCAAAATGTCTCATGACTGTCAAACCGAATTTATTTTTCAGCCAAGCAGTATAAATTACATTTCACAATATAGTAACACAGAACACAATAAAAAGAAGAACCTATCAAGTGTGCAGATAAAGAGAAGGAAATTCTTGTCCTGTCATTGCCACACAGGCAGGACACTTCAATAGCAAAAAAAGAAAAACAAAAATAAACCACCAAAAAAAACCCCTCACACCACGGTTATAACCTCTAAAAAAAGTTCACACATTGAAGCCTCATATGGGTCTGTTTTGATTTGTGAGGAGTGACACTGGTGGTTGGAGAATCTTATGCTAAATGTTCCAGACAGCTGATGCAACCACCTCTGCATCTGCCAGTTTGCAGCATGATGCTTCTAGAGCAGTCGGGCTGGCTGCCCTTACGGACTTGAAGGAGAAGGGAAAAAAAAAGGTGGAGATCCACCACCACGAGAACTACTAACATCAATTTTCCTGCAAACAGCAGCTACCCGTGTACACTGACCATCAGGAGCTGGACCCTTAATGCGTTTTTAATCCAGTTTGTAAACTGCGAGGTGGCAGCTCACAAAGGTCCAACTCCACAGACAATGAGTATCCATCCGAATCCAGCAGCCTCCTCGGTGTCCGTATTTAAGTGGAATTACGGCCATCCCCATCACAGGAATAAGCACGTCCTGCCACCCCCCAGGATGTCAAAGCGCCCCCGCCCCAGATGGAAGTGCGGCTACCGACAGCAGA
>NW_009213095.1:0-2531 GCF_000690835.1 Fulmarus glacialis | reverse complement strand
TGAGTTGCCTGCCCCTTCTTCCACAAGTCCAGACATCCTACAGGCTAAAGCATAAAAGCCCACACCTTCCATTTCCTACTTGTAGGAACTTTTAATGGCATGAGTCTTGGGGAATCTGAAACAATTTATCATTTCCGTTGCTCCCTACTCCTCATGCATGAGAAGCTAGCAATCAATGTCCACCCTGCCTCCCCTCCACCAGCCACCTGAGAAAATTCTCATAGTCCAAAAATTTTTTCTCCCCATAATACTGCTGATACGCAGTCTTAACCACTTTGAGAAGTCTCAGTCTGTATGTCACCTTTCACTGATGGAGCATGCTATCCAGAGTCTCTAAGATTACTTGCATGCAAGCAGCAGGAAGTTCTTAGAAAAAAGGAGTATGTCTATTAATCTCTGCTTTGCAATAGACCCTTTCTATAACCCTCTGCTCCCACACACTTAAGGCCTGTCAATCTGAAAGCACCCACAGGAATCAGCCACCACAGGCTGCAAGAGAAACCAAGACAGGCATTTTTGACTTTGCAGGAAGAGAGAAGTCCTTAACAAACACCAGAAAGAAAACTATTCTCATGCCACTAATTTGAAGTGCACATATCTTTTGCAAAGAAGAGTGCTAGAAACATCAATTTTAAAATGTTCCAGCCTCCCAGAGTCACGTGACAAGTGACACTGTGGCCTCAAAAACTTGCAATCTCCAACAATATTTCTTAATTCCAAAATGGTTTTAAGCTCAAAATCCCGTTCTACAAACTCTCCCCCAAGCATCTTCCATAAACAGACCTTCTTCCCAATTTGTTTTTTTTGGGAAAAAAAAAAATGTAGGTCCTAACCTCAATATATTTCAAAAGATTGTCTTGGTATATACAACTGCTTTGTGTAAGGGCTGTGCCTGTCAGCAGTTGAGAGAAAAAACAAACAAACAAACAGCAAATGGGTAAGAGAACAGCAGGAAGTTTGCTTAGCAATAGAAACAGTTTTAATAGCAAATTATGAGTACCACTTTGGGCAGACTGTCACAAGAACTTTACTGTAAATTCACAGCAGAGTGAAATCACCCTGCAAATTCCTCATGGCTTAGAACTGGTATCATAGCTTATCAGTTTGCTTCAGTGAATGACAATACTAATTTAAAGTAACCACAAGTGCAAAATTCCAAAGTCTTTTTTTTAAAAAAGCCTAAACACATTTAAAAACAGATCAATTGCATTTCTTGCAGACTGTCCAGTGATACATGTGGGTCTACTACCATTCTCTTTCCTAACCCTTACTTCCATCTTTCCCCACTTTCACTCATGCATGCAAAACTTTAATAAAAACATTTGTGCTAAGTAGTAAACCAGCATCTGACAGCAACAGGTACAAATCAGACAGCTGAAGTCCAAGATGAAGGATGCCTTCTATTTGCTATTTATTAATGCCAAAGTAACTACCAGATAAGAAAACAACTGGAAAGATAAAAAAATTCTCAGATAAGATGACTGTCGGTGAACAGCAAGATGTGGGAATTATAAATACATCAATATCGTTAAGTTATTGTCATCTTTGCAAATGAAAACCCCTCAGATCAAATGGAGCTCTCTGAAGGCATCAATGAGCACATGAATCATAAAGATTCAAACAGATTATTCCTCACCAAAGACTCTTAGATAAAACTGCCAGGTGATAAAGGAAACATTTTCACAAAATAATGTATCAAACACATCAGTAACAGTCTGAAAACATGAATGAGCAAGCAGAAATAAACAATAAGCTCTAAAGGCAGAAAGAACATCACCAACATAGTGCAAATGGAACAGGAGCATAATTTATTTTTTAATAATTAAAAAATAATCCATAAAAAATTCACAAGTTTTGTTAACAAAAATCAGCTGATGAATACCTTGCTGATTTAATACCTCACTATCTTTCTCATTCCTCCTACTGCCTCACCTAGATCCACTTCAGTAAAATTTAAGCATGGTATTTCCCATCTTATTTTTAAGAACTATAGTTCTTAAGAATAGTCCAGGCTATTATCATCTCTTTGCAGTAACTTTTTATATTTATTTGCAGACTTAACCACACTTTCCCTTTCACCTTCCTCTCCCTCCTCCTATTTCTCTTCTCGAAGAAAAAAAGCTCAGTCGTGTCAGCTGGCCTTTGGGCAACCCACTTCATCAGGTCAGCACCCAACTGTCACACTGAAGAAACCACCCCTTTCTGTTGCAACCTTGCTTTTTTCCGGTCAATCTTATGCACCACACAAGACGAGAGCCCATCGGGTAGCACCTCCTTTTCACATAGAGTGCTGACTTCAGTGATTTATTTCATCTAAATGAAGACTGCTGCCACAGAAGTGACCTCTGCTCTGTGCTCTCTGGCAAGGACAGCGTTGTCACCTGTGCCCAACATCACCCCTACATCCTGCAGACAGTTTGATCATCTTGTTGACATGGAAAAAGCTATTTCTTTTTCCTGATGTTGGATCAGCTTGAGGGAGACGGCGGGAGGATGCGGCCGGCAGAGGAGTGAAACCTTACGGTAGCAGC
>NW_009213094.1:0-523 GCF_000690835.1 Fulmarus glacialis | reverse complement strand
CCGTAGGAGAGCCTGGTCCTGGGGGCATGGGGGTCCCACGGGGCCATAGGGGGTCTGCGGGGTTGGGTGGGTTTGCTGGGGGCCATGGGACCCATAGGGGTCCTAGAGGAGCCACCGGGGTTCCACAAGAGCCGTGGGGGATCCCACAGGGGCCATGGGATCCCACTGGGACCATGGGCATCCTCTTGGGTCCTTGGGGGTCCCACGTGGGTCAGAGGTTCCCACTAAGGCCATGGGGGACCCTTGGGGTCCCACACGGGCCATGGGATCCCTCTGGGACTACAGGAGCCCCACTGGGGTGATGGGGGTCTCCCAGAGGCCCTGGAGGTCCTGTGGGAGCTACGAGGGTCCCATGGGGTGTGCTGTGGGGCTCACCCCACCAGCCCTGGCTGTTCCTCTGGCAGAAGTTCTCCCTGTCCCAGGTCACCTGGACACTGTCCCTGACCCCATCCCTGGCCCCATCCCCGTCCCTGCACCCCGTGGTGGTTGGTGGCCGGGTAACCCCGGCACCCCATGCACACTA
>NW_009213093.1:0-1239 GCF_000690835.1 Fulmarus glacialis | reverse complement strand
TGGGGAGAGGGGCGCCCCGAAAGGCTTGGAAAAATCGGCAAGGGGGGGATGGCTGGTGTGGACGGGCAGAATGCGTGGGAAGGTGGGTGCGTGGATGTGTGTTCGGCGGGGCGTTAGGGCGGAGGGAGGAAGCGGTGGCCTCTGGTCTTGACGGACACAGAGCAACTGCGGAGCAGGGAGGTGTTCCCGGGACCACTGAAAGATGGAGGGCAGGCTGGGATCGGCTCTAAGTGCCTGGGCATGCAAGTGGGAGCAGGACCGGGACGGTAAGAAGGGGGTTGCAAAATTGTACATAGTGATGCAAGGGCTGTTAAAGAAAGGGATCACAGGAGAGGGAGAGAGCTGGTGGAACAGCTTGGTCTGGCCCATTCCTAACGGAGAGCTGGAAGGTGGAAGGTGTGGGAGGAGTGACTGGTTACGCGGATGGCAGCTGGGTTATGGGGACTAGTCACTCTAGAGAAGTTCTAACAAGGATAGAGCAGTTTGGATTTAACGTGAGCTAGGAAAATCTTGGGTTGATGTGCTCGTTAGCACATCAGGGATATTGTTAAAGTATTCCAGCTCCTCCAATCTTCATTCTGTTTGTTAAAGCTGTAAAAACATGCAACAGCTGCTGGTGTGTGCTTTCCCTCAAGATCTCAAGGGACTTTTAACTTAGCCTCAAGACAATGGGAACAGATTTAAATGTTTAGTGTCCTAGTAGTGAATATTTGTTAATAGTCTTCTCAGAAGTAACCAATTTTACCTTTGAAGCGGTGTGGAATGAACAAAAAATTGAACAAATAAATTAGTTTTTTGGATTGGAGCACGATATGGGGCAGGTGCAGATGTCACATGGAGTCTGCATGGCACCTTTGCAACCAAAGTGGTACTAGAGGGGCGCAGTTCTATCAGCCTATATACGCTGCAGGTTAGTTTGGGCCACTGAGCATATCCAAACAAAATCTGGTATTAGTCCTGTAAATTATGGGATGAAATTAGGAATGTCAGAAATATGGAATGAAATATGGATGTCAGAAATTAATTATTCTGGACTACATTCAGAGTGTGCCTCTTCTGTACTGCCTGCCTAGCAAAACTTGCCTGGCATACTGGCTGCCTGGCAAACATCATGGAAACAATATAGAAGGTATGGGCAGATCTGACATTTAACAGTCCTAAATTCATTTGGTATTGAAATGCTCTCTTCTAAACTCAGGAAGATGGGGGCTGTATTGGATTTGCGTGGCCAGGTTTTGG
>NW_009213092.1:1030-1346 GCF_000690835.1 Fulmarus glacialis | reverse complement strand
GCATTGGTTGGGTGTGGGGACATGGGGACACCATGGAGAACCTTCCTGGGGACATGGGTTGGGCGTGGGGACATGGGGACACCACGGGCTACTGCTTTGATGACCTGGTCCGTGGGGGAGGACATCTCCCCACGTGTCCCCATGTGTCCCCACGTGTCCCCGTGTCCCTGCAGGCTTCCTGAGCACGGGGGACCAGGCGGCAAAGGGCAACTATGGGCTCCTGGACCAGATCCAGGCGCTGCGGTGGCTCAACGAGAACGTGGGGCACTTCGGGGGTGACCCCCAGCGCATCACCATCTTCGGCTCTGGCGCCGGC
>NW_009213092.1:712-982 GCF_000690835.1 Fulmarus glacialis | reverse complement strand
CCGGGAGCCCCCCACATCACACTGGGGACTCCAAATCCTCCAGGAACCCCCTGAATCCCCTGGTGGGACTCCATCCCCACGTCCCCGCCATGTCCCCGTGTCCACACAGCCTGGTGGGACTCCATCCCCACGTCCCCCCCACCCCGGGTCCCACAGGTCTCTTCCAGAAAGCCATCGCGCAGAGCGGGACGGCCATCTCCAGCTGGTCGGTCAACTACCAGCCGCTGAAGTACACGCGGCTGCTGGCGGCCAAGGGGGGCTGCGGACGGG
>NW_009213092.1:364-658 GCF_000690835.1 Fulmarus glacialis | reverse complement strand
GTGGACCAGGATGTCCAACCCGCCCGCTACCACGTGGCCTTCGGGCCGGTGGTGGACGGTGACGTGGTGCCCGATGACCCCGAGATCCTGATGCAACAAGGCGAGTTCCTCAACTACGACATCCTCATCGGCGTCAACCAGGGCGAGGGGTTGAAGTTCGTGGAGGACTCGCTGGAGAGCGAGGACGGCATCTCCGCCTCCTACTTTGACTTCACCGTCTCCAACTTCGTGGACAACCTCTACGGTTATCCCGAGGGGAAGGATATCCTACGGGAGACCATCAAGTTCATGTAC
>NW_009213092.1:0-286 GCF_000690835.1 Fulmarus glacialis | reverse complement strand
TGGCCCCGGCGGTGGCCACGGCCAAGCCCCACGCCGAGTACCAGTCGCCCGTCTACTTCTACCCCTTCTACCACCACTGCCAGACGGACGCGCGGCCCGAGTGGGCGGACGCGGCCCACGGGGACGAGATCCCCTACGTCTTCGGGGTGCCCATGGTGGGCGCCACCGACCTCTTCCCCTGCAACTTCTCCAAGAACGATGTGATGCTCAGCGCCGTCGTCATGACCTACTGGACCAACTTCGCCAAGACCGGGTGGGTGGGGACGCTGGGGACGCTGGGGGGGTG
>NW_009213091.1:0-7404 GCF_000690835.1 Fulmarus glacialis | reverse complement strand
CCCTGCCCGCCTCCACAAGCCAAACCAGGGGTTGGCCCAGGCTGCTCCCGCCGTGCCGCCCAGCGCGCCGAGCGCCTGGGGCAGCGCGTGCAGGGGGGTCCAAATGCAAAACAGAAAAGCCACCCTCCTTCCCCCAAACCCAACCTCACCAAAACAAACACCAATTCCCAACAGACCGCAATTTTACTGCTACACTGTTTCACGAAGAGAGAATTTATTGTTTTAAGAGCTTCCTCCTCTTAGTCTTTTCTCCACGCTAAATAAACAAGTCCTGTGGTGCTAACTATTTCTTGAGCTGGAAATAGACTCCTCTCCCTCCCAAAACGCTGTGCTCATGAGACCCTGCGGAGCCTTCTTCCGAACTATCTATTTATTGCACATTCTTCGGAGAATTTCAGCCCATATATGGCTGGTTTCTGTTTCCCAGTCGGCCACAGAAATAAGGATACTTCATTGTTGGCAACAGAAAAATCACTTTTCACTTCTCTCACCAAATTCTGAGAAACGTATATACGGAATGTTCAACTCATTCAGTAATTATCATCTCTCTCCCTCTCTTATATTGAATGACGTAGAGCTGATGACCAATAGTAACAAAATACTCACCAGGACACTATCTAGGAGAGCCCACATTTAACTTCTGTACTGCCATATCCTAGATGCTTAGATTCTAGGACGCTGACCCTCAATGTTGAGTTACAGGTGGTGAAACACCTTTTTGATGGTTGATAATTACATCTGGTAATGCTCATCAGATAACATCCAGGGAAATGCATGAAAGAGGTTATGAAGTACCTACAGAAAGTTATCCCAGTGTTTTGATGGATCTTGGCAAAAGTATGAAGTGAAAGTACTAACAGAGTTTTGTGCTTCTTACAGCTGGTAACTGGGCCAAATGGTTCACAGCCTACATACAAAGCTACTTTTGAAGTGAAATGGAGTCAGAAGAATGACTAAAGCGTTAGAGAAGTGGGTTTACATCATTTCTGCAGATCGTGACCTGCTTGCTTCTGTGCCTTTGAGTAAAACTCAAATTGTTTAACAGAGCCAAAGTTTAATTACTACCATGTTGAGTAAAACAAGATCTTCCTTGCATGACACAACAAAAAAAATGAAGACAGCCTCGCTGCACAAACCACAAACACTGCATGCCTCTAAGTTGGCGGGGGGGGGGGGGCGGGGGGGTTGGGGGGGGGGATAAAGAGAGAAAAGAAAAAAGGAAAAAGAAAAGGAGAAGAAAAAAAAAAAAAAGAGTATCACAGTCCAGATACTGATATCCACAGTTGTTTCTTAGCCACTGGACCATCCACTTTAAACTGTATTTTTGCAAAGACATGACATAGATTCTGTCAAAAGCTTTTTACACTTTAGACACAAGTTGTTTGCAAAAAATCACACATGCCATTTACAATCATAAACAAGACTCTAAAACAAACTAACCTACTTTCAGGCATGCAATCTCATTCCTTTAAAAGTATCATTCCTCAAAATAAACCTTCAGAAAACACACATCCTCAGATAATTTGCACAGAGTCAGAGGGGAGGAGCAGGCTGCTCAGAGGGCAGATGGCTTGGACGGGAGAGAGGATTTGGGGAAACACCTCCCCTTACACTAACACATGCAAACATAACCCGAACTGCAGCGCTGGTCAGACGGCTGATGCTTCAGTACCGATTATGGGATATTATCATCCCTTCACATAATAGCAAACTGAAACAGAGATATTTTCAAAGGGCCAAGCCAGCAATGACCGAAGGAACACGCGCAATTACAGAACGTGTGCTTAAAACATCGCGAAAGACAGGTTTGTGTGGATGCAGGTCAAATAATGCTGCATACCTAACCATTTAATTTGCCCCTTCCCTTGGCTTTGGCTACTTCCTCAATCTGTGCCCCCAGAGAAATATTTCGTGCTTGAATTAATTTAAATCTTGACTAATTAACTTTGAATCATTTTAAATTATTTTGAATGCACACAGCTTTTAGAAGCAAACACCAAGAGCTGCAGGCACAAATTATGCAGGCACCTTAAGCTAAATCATAAGGTATACATGCAGCGTTTGACAAATATACAGAAGCAAGCTTTCGGCAGTAGGTGAGCAGCTGGTCTGCTTATTTTTATATGCTTTATCATGAGAAATGTGGAAATCATGGGTGATAGCATGTAGCCTTGCATCACTAGCATACTGACTATAAAAAGACCTAAAACTCCTCTCAGCAGAAATATTTTAACACGGCATACTACAGACGCTATCTGACAGATATTCCCAGCCATGAAGGAAATCTTTTCACCTGATGTAGCTGGCCAAATCTCAATTGCATTTGGTTTGTAAAATTGATTTAGGAGCCATATATCTTTCCCACGTGCTGATAAAGTACCAGTAAACCACAACAGAAACTCCGTTATTTTCCTGACAGAGCAGGCATGGTAAGTCTCATGTATGGGACCGATGTTTTTCTCAGGCTGCTTCATCCAAAGCATGAAGATGCAAACCTAAAGGACTCAGCTCCGGAGGCAGCCTTGGTTTAGCCTGCATCCCGGCGAGGGCTCGGGCTGCTCTCCGGGGAGCCTCCGAAAGAATGGCTTCAGGGCTGATACCAGCCGTGAATTATTTCAAAACACACTGTGGAAATTTGCCCAGTCGGAAACTGACTGAGCCAACAAACTCACTCTGTGTTGAATGATGGTAAGAAAAATAAAAGTGTTTTTATTTGAAACAGTCTTGACAAAGTTTTGTGAAAACAGCACCTGTAGCTTCCTGCCCAGGAATGGGGAAATGCGGTGGCAGGGTTGGGGAGAGGATGGAGACAGAAATTCACTTTTTTTTTGTTATAGATTATTCTAATTTCTCTCTGAAACAGAGCAATGAAAATATTTCCTCAAAACATTGCCAGATAGTTGCACATTTTGATTATTTTCCACTGGAAGTTAGTCCACTATTCAAATTAGAAAAGAAACAAAAACGCACATTAGGGAATTTTCCTTCACGTGATGCTCAATATTTTGTTCTGATATTGTACCAGCACCTACCCAGAAACATTAGCAATTGCCATTTAATTCTCACCGTATTCTAAAATAAATACACTATTTCTACAACAGTAGAAATTGTAATTGAATAAATTTGGGTACTGAGAGTGTGTACAGATGTCCTTTACAACAGTTAAAGATTTCTTTCCATTATTCACCAGCAAGTTTACCTTCTATCAAGCAATTCAAATCAGAAATTAAAGGCCATACCACTTCTACACCAATACCTCTTACAATACTGTACAGTGGTAGTATATTTCAGCACACAATTAGCAAGATGATGAACCTTGAAAAGAAAACAATAAACTGAATTCTTACAAAATGACAGAAATTTTTCCTAAAGCTTCCTGTGAGTTATACCTAAGCTGAGATTAGACTGACTTACTAGAAAAGCAAGAGAAAATGTCTGAGAAAAAGGTATTTTGTATTAAGAAGATTAAATGGATTTAGTGGTGCCACATTATGTTATGAGGAGCATTTTCTTCCTTTAAATAAAGTTACAGTAATTGAACTTAGCTCTATTAATATAATAGCCAAAGATGAAACAATTAATGGGATCTTTAATGTAACAAAAAAGCAAATAAATAAGCAACAAACTACTAATGACAGTTCTTCAGTGGTGATATCTAGACATTAGCGTAACACTGACTTGAAAGGAAGGAGGTAACAGACCAGAGAGCCCTTTGCCTTCGCCAACAGCAATAACTAAAGAAAATAATTTACAGCCTGCAAAACAACATTTCTCCTTGTAGTTTTATTCACGACCACCAGCAGCAACAACTGCACTGCATGAAAACTCGGCGTCGTAGGGACGCCGGTGCTGAGGACGAGGCAGTGATTTAGCAAGACGTAAGGCAGAGATGAGGCGGTCAAACCCACGGGCCACCCGCGGGTGCTACTAAACCTGGCCGCCAAAACCCACCCCACGGGTGCAAGGCAGCCAGGACCCCACCGGTGAGCTCCTCGCCGGCTGCCGCGCCGCAGCCTGTGCGGGTCCTCTCAGCTGCTCCTCAGGGGGGGCCTTTACATCCAAACAGCGGCTGTTCATTTCCCACACGCTGGTCTCCGTTTGGGTCCCCCCAAGGCACGCATCCCAAGCGCACCAGAATGAGTCTTCCAGCGTACATTCCCTGTTTCTTCTCGCTCCTAGGCTTGGAGGCCACGGCCCTCCTCAGCTCCCTCACGACTCCTCCAAAGCCCTAAAGAAAGTTTGGTGGCCAATCCTTTCCCAGTAATACTTTTCAGAAAGGTTTTGGCGGGGGTTTTGGGTTTTTTTGTTTGTTTGTTTGGGGTTTTTTTGTTTGGGATTTTTTGTTTTGTTTTTTGTTTGGTTGGTTTTTTTTAATACTAATTGAAACAAGGGGGATAGCCCTCACTCCTTCTTTTATAAAAACATACACACTCTTATTGGTTAGGACTCACCTAGAAGATCTATATAAAAAAATGGGGTCCTGTCAAGGTAGCAAATGTCCTAGATGCTGCCAAAACACTTCTCCCCTTTGCATGAGGAAGGCAAGTCTCCCTCTTGCCCACAACATGGAAGATTTGGCATTCGGATGCAATCTGCGCCTCTTATTCTGTATTCATACTTGACTACCCAGCCAAACGTGCGACGCAAATGACTGTCTACAAGAGTTGTCACTAAAGAATTTGCCCTATTTCAGTATGGGATTTGGGACAGGGCCTTGATGATATGGAAACTTCTATACTCTGAGCTGTCATCAGACTGTTGCTGGGAACAAGCCAAGAAAACATTTTCCACAATGATACAGGTTGAACTGAAAAGGTTCAATTTAAGCATAGACATCCATTTCGTGACTCCATGAAAAACACCTGGCAGAAAAAAAAGAAGTCTTAAAAGCAGAATATCCAGATAATTAAAATAAAGAACAAAAATGAAGTAATTTTGACTTAAGCTTTTTAAAGCATTATGATTCATTTTACAAGCCCCAAACCAACATGTTATAAAATTATAATCTAGATGGTAGTTCCTTGTGAAGCCTCAACATTTTCAAGCCATCATCAAGATACTAAATAATGTGAGTGCAGCATATAGAACATGGAGGAAACAGCAGGAAAAAAACACATTATCTAAGTATCTGTCTAACTTAAAACTTTACAGCTAGTAGCAATGAATCTAGAGAGTGTGGTCTAAACTTTCACATAAAGGTTTGAAATAAAACAGCTTTGGTTTCTTTCTGTATTTTTCTATGATTACTGGAAACATTTTTTCCAAAACATTTTGTTACTCTGCTTAGAATTTTCAATCTTGTTTCCCCCCTGTGAAAACCTAAAATGAATGAGGAATTACCACACACATCCACGTCTTTTTTAAAAACCTTTACTACATTTGAAGGAAAAAATGCCCCCAAGTTGCATTGTTGGTTTACTCTCCACCTCCTTTTATTATTACATTTTTCCCCATTATAATTAAGGACTAACAGGTCCAATCTGAAATGTGATTGATTTAGCCCATATAAACAAGCTCACTGATATCACCCCAAGCACATCCCATAAAGGAGAGATGCAGAGTGAAATTCATGGCCTAAAAAGCAATCACACAGAAGCCCTGGGTAAATAAATGGTATTAAACAGTGGGATGGGCTGTACTTTCAGCATCTTTTTGAACACTAAACTAAAACTTCCGAGCAACGAGTGGTTGTGGGTTTACTTAGAAAGAGAAGGTGGGAAAGTCGCTCTCGAAACTTCGTCCTTCATTCAAGAACTTTGAAGAAGGTGACAGACACTCATACACCAGGCAGGACGGCTGCTAACGCCCACCCCTTGAAAAGGTCCAGAAGACCATGTTCTGCTGCCTCTGCCCTTCAGTTCATTTTGGTCTCCCAACTTTTCATGCATTTCATGAGCAGAACCCAACCGCTCTACATGGCACCTGCAGGACAAGATGTGACCAGCCCAGTAAAAAAAACCTGCTGGATGAAAAGGACACTTCAAGCCAGCCATTGAAGATATCATTAAGAGGAAAAAAGAAAGCCAAATCAAATACAACTATATTTTCTCTTTTTTTTTTTTTTTTTTTTTTAATTCCATACCTAAAAACCCTATATAGATGTTGAAAAGCAAAATAGTGGTTCCACCTACCCTGTTTAAACACACTGCCAGTCCCCTTGCCTTGGTGGGATCACACAGAGATAAGGTCAGGACCACACCGAAGTACCTGGCTGAGCATGAGCTCCACGGCAGGCACTTATGCTCATCACCCTCTTTGTCCATGGACTGCATTGCTGATCTTTTATTTTGCTTGTAAGTGTACTAAGCACTTGACAGAATAAAGAAAGAGACACATCAACCACATCAGGTATGTTACATATATATGTTACATATAACCCCTCCTGAATCTACTCTGCACATGTGTGCGCATTTAGACGTAAATACACACAGATTTCAGGTTGTTTAGCTTTCCCCTCTTCCCTTTCCCAATGGCCGTACGTAAGCTTGAGACATTAAGAATTAAGGGAAAAAAGTCATTCCAGCTTAGCACTATAAAGCCAGTTCAAAGGGGCAGATAACACGTCATCACTAGCGCCTCGGGCATCTTTAGGATACTTCTACTTCTCTGTTCATTGCTGCAAAGCGAGGGTGAACAGGCCTGGCTCACCGCTGGGTTTCTCCATGGCCACTGCACATAACTGTGGCCAGAGCTGAGCTTCCAGAGAAGCTTCCAGTGGATTTAAAACCAGTATTCAGTAGGCTCATATACGAGAAAACCAGAAAAATTTCCTGAGTGCTGGAAAATATATGGCTGAAATGGGAAGACATGTATTTAAAATTGATTAATTAGAGCACCACAATTTCTTTTTATACCTTCAATTAAGCTGTGCCACAGGCAAGAAAGGAATCATGCAATCTGCTACAGCACTGGCTACCAAAGACTGCAGTGATCAGCAAATACAGGAACAAACTGTTACTAAATGAAATTTTCCCTTTCTGAAAGGGAAAGAAAAATTAGCAGAGGGAAAACTCCTATAACGTAAGAGTTGGCAGCATCTCATTATACAATAAGACATACCTGTCCTCGTCTATTTTTACAAAATCTGATCTTCAGAAAAAAAAACATGCACTTTATGAGTATTCTGCAATTTTAACTGGTCTATTCATTTGGCAGTAACTGGACACACTTCTGTTTAAATCATTGTGTTTATTCCCTTTCACTGCGACACAGTTCCTTGCAACATACATAATACATAAAGTAAAGCTGATTATTGGTTCAGAAATTTGAATACTGCAAATCTCTTGGTCCCATACATCTGGCTACAGTTTTTACTTCAGTAGACAAAAAACAAACAAACAAAACCAAACAACAAACCCTGAATCAACCACAAAGTTTTTGCCAACTGTCCTGGTTTCGGCTGGG